>NC_081417.1:158665713-158788213 GCF_949786415.1 Peromyscus eremicus
GTTAAAGGTGTTCCTCACTACGCTCAGCTAGACCTGGTAATACCACTGCCTTTCCAACAAGCCCGTGCGGTGAGATGGCCTAATACCACTGCCTTTCCAACAAGCCCGTGCGGTGAGATGGCCTACAGACTCAGCCACCCGGAGGAACTTCCACTTCCAGGAGCCCTAAGGGTGTGGGGCTGTTGCTCATAGTTTGGATACACAGGGGAGCCGTGTGGGCCCCACAATGCTGACGGCTTCCACAAGTACTCCCCAGCTGTGAAGGTGGGAAATGGAAGATACATTACCTGGACTTAGCTCAGCCCTGTGCTGGGGAATGGTGGACAATGCAGCAAGGCCCTAGGGTTGTAACGCTTGCTGATCTGTGGGCTGATTTGAAGGTTTCATGCTACTGTAGGGGAACATGTGTGCACTTCCTGTCCTGCCCTCCTGTGGCCTTGAAGCACACAGTGCCACACAGCAGTTAACTGAAGCTCTCACATAGCACGATGAGGAGCCCTTCCCTGAAGAGATGTAAGCCATGTCTACCTCTGCCTCCTAAGGTCTCATCTAAATGGAATCATGTGGCAGTCTTCTGTGCAGATTTTTTTAATTAGCATTATGCTTTTTTAAAACATGTTTTTTTAGATTTATTTATTTATTTATTATGTATACAATGTTCTGCCTCCATGTATGCCTGTATGCCAGAACAGGGCACCAGATCTCATTATAGATGGCTGTGAGCCACCCTGTGGTTGCTGGGAATTGAACCCCAGTCCTCTGGAAGAACAGCCAGTGCTCTTAACCTCTGAGCCATCTCTCCAGCCCTTAAAATATGTTTTTATTGAAATAGAATTATGTCACTTTTCCCCTTCCTTTCCTCCCTCCAGCCCCTCCCAGATGTCCTCCCTCCAACAGCAAACAGCAATGATTTGCTTGCTTTTCGATGCTGGGGATCAAACCCTGGCAACATGCATGCTTGCCAAGTGCTCTGCCTCTAGGCAGCATCCCCATCCCTGAAATGAACCCATTCAAATGGCTAAGGTGGGGCTGGATCCACAGCTCAGAGGCTGAGAGCACTGGCTGCTCTTTTAGAGGACCCTGGTTCCAGTACCAGCACATGGCAGCTCACAACCATCTGTAGCTCCAGTTCCAGGGGGATCCAGTGCCCTCCTCTGGCTTTCTCAAATTATCACCTATATGGTACACAGATATACATGCAGGCAAAACACCCTTACACATTAAAAAAATTATAAAGTGTTTTAAGATGACTGAGGTGGTACACGCCTGTAATCCCAATATTGAGGAAGTTGAGGCCAGAGAGTTATGAGTTCCCACCAGGCTAGGGTACATCCTGAGACCCTGGCTCAAAAACTCCAAACCAGTAGCTATATCCCAGAGACAGAACACTTGCCTAAACCTGTCCAGGGAAGTCCTGGGTTCTGTCCCCCACCATAACCATAAGAAGGCTAAAAGGCTAGAGAGGTATTTCAGTCATTAAGTACTTGTCTTGCAAGCATGAGTACCCAAGTTCAATCCACAGAACTCCTGTAAAAAACTGAGGAGGTGGAGACAGGAGGATTCCTGGAGCTGGCTGGCCGGCCAGTCTAGCCTGAGTTGTGAGCTCCAGGCCAGTGAGATGCTTCCTCTCAAGGAGGTGGGCAGTGTCCCTAAGAACGACAGCCCAGGTTGTCTTTTGGCTTCCACAAGCGTGTGTACACCCATGCACATGCACCACACACACATTCAAATAAAAAAGTCAATAAAGTCAATAAATAAATTAAGATATATAGCCCTTATGTATTTTTTAACCACAAATTGAAGCGTGCTGGCATTGGAGGGTGGGGTAGCTAGCGAGAGGGCTCCATGGCTAAAGGTATTTCCTGCCCTTCCAGAGGACCCGAGTTGGGTTCCTAACACCCACGTCAGGCATCTCTCAGCCACTTGTAACTTCAGCTCCAAGGGAAGTGGACCCCTCTGGCCTCCAAGGGCACCTGCATACCCGTGACGTGTGTGTGCATGCACACACAAGTAAAACTAAAAACAATAAATCTTAAAGAAAACAAGTGGTTACTTAAAACAAAGAGGACATGCTTAATTATCAGAAGCCATGCCCAGGCTGGAGAGATGGCTCAGCAGTTAAGAGCACTGGCTGCTCTTCCAGAGGTCCTGAGTTCAATTCCCAGCACCCACAAGGTGACTCACAACCATCTAGAATGAGATCTGGTGCCCTGTTCTGGCCTGCAGGCATACACGCAGGAAGAACACTATACATAATAAATCTTTAAAATAAAATCCATGCCTATTGCTGAGGAACAGTAACAACCTGACTCTCATGCTCTGGGCCCGTGATTCTGAGGAACGCACCCTTCTGTGCGGTACTGTACTCTATGATAGAGAGGTCAAATTCTGCTCTGAGGAAAAGAACAGAGTAAGCTGGTCATGCCTCAGGAACTTCCACTCCAGGTGCCGAGTCAGAGTGCGGATGGCAGCCTCCCTGCTTTGGAGACATGGGTCAGAAGCGTGGACAGCTGCTAGAGGATGACAGAGCAGACTCCTGCCTCCCCTCCTTCATTACTCACTGTTTTGGACTTGGGTTCTCATGGCCGGGGGACACACCCTTGCGGTGTACAACTGGGGACAGGGCACAGGTGAGAGCAGGCACTTTGGACAGGCATTGAACTTCAGACTTCTCATGTCAACCCCTCTCTAGGCAAGGTGCAACCCAACAGCACAGCTGAAGAACAGATGTGCACGCTTGGACCTCGTTATGACCCTTTCCTTATCATGCCGGCTGCGGGACCGCTGCCAGTCCCTGCCTCAGAGCAACCTCCAGCACACACCCGCCTCAGTTTGTGACCTCAGGCATCCAGGGCTTTCCACGATGCTGTGCACTCATGCTGCTGAATAACCTGCCACGATGCCCCATGGCTCAAAAAGATAATGACGTAAGGAGAGATGCGTTGGTTGCTGCTGACTAGAATGCTCTATAATTTGAATACAAAAGAAAGTGATTGCAATTGTGATAAGGTAGAAGCTGGAAACCTCCATCTGCATCCATCAGCACACCAGGGTCCTCAGGCCACTCACTGCCAGGAGAATACTATGTCCTTGGCTTTAAAATCTGAAGAAGTGGCAGTGTTGCTCAGTGGCAAGAGCTGTGAGCACTACACCAGCGTGGAAAATTAGGGTAGAATCAGAACAAAGCCTGTATGTGGGGGTGTCCTCACTTCTCTTCACATCTCCACCAGTTAGGTGAGACATGTAATCCCAGCACTCTGAGGTGGAGGCAGGGGAACGGTTGGGGGGGGGGGCGGTTTCAGATCATCTTCACTACATATGGAGTTTTAGGCCAACCTGGGTTATATGAGATAACCACCAAGGGACTGGAGGCATGATTCAGAAGTTAAGAGCACTGGCTGCTCTTCCAAAGGACCTGGGTTCAGTTCCCAGCACCCATATGGTGGCTCACAACCATCTTTAACTCCTATTTTAAGGGGTCTGATATCCTCTGCACGTGGTGCACATACATACATATGTCAGGCAAACACTCAGACATAAAAATTAAAATAAATAAAAAATTAAAATCTTTTAAAAAAAAAAAACCTCTACCAAAAATCACACTTTGTTTCATTTTATTAAACCTTTTCTTTCCCATTTACAGTGTGCAGGCGAACCCAGGGCCTCATTCATGATGGGCATCTGAACGACACTCCCAGTTCCCTTCCCAAACATCTTTGAGACCAAGTCTCAGTATATAGTGCAGACTGGATGCTACTCTTCCCATCTCAGCATTCCCAGTGTAGGAATATAGAGATATATAGAGATATAGATATAAGTATAGATATAGTTATATAGTTATAGATATATACCACGATGCCCAGTGTGATGGGTAGTTTTAAATGCCATACTTGTGTCAACCTAGAATCTTCTGAGACAAGAGCCTCAGCTGAAGAAGTGCCCAGATCAGGCCTGTGGGCATGTCTTTAGGGGATTGTCTTGATTGTTGATTGACATGGGAAGTCCCAGTCCATTGTGGGCAACACCATTCCCTAGGCAGGACTCCTGCACTAATCAGAACAGGAGAAAGCTACATGAGAATAGTAGGCAGCTTGGGTGCATTTGATTCTCTGCCTTTGACTGTGACTGTGATGTGACTGATTACTGACTGAGTTCCTGCCCTGATTTCCCTCCAGTGATGGACTGTGACCCAGAAGTATAAGCCAAATAAACCTCTCCTCCCCTAAGTTGCTTTTTGGTCAGGGTGTTTTTTCACAGCAACAGAAAGGAAATCAGGACACCCAGCTTCTCCCAGATTCTTAATGCGTTCTTCTCTACATTCCTAAAAGAAGGTCCTGAACTCAGAAGGAGGCAGTCTCCTGTTAGTTTGAGGCCAGAACTCAGAAGGAGGCAGATCTCTGTTAGTTTGAGGCCAGCCTTATCTACATAGTGAGTTTCTGGATAGCCGGGGCTGTGTAGAGAGACTCTGTCTTAAAAACAAAAAAAAAAAAAAAACAAAAAGAAGGCAAGGCTACAAGCCCTGACGGGTGCCTGCCTGCCTGTGGGAGCCCATAGAGGTTTCCTAGTGAGATCCGAGCTTGCTTTACCCAGCAGGGCTGCATAAGGGGATGGATTGACCATGTGCGTGGTTACCAGGTGTCTGGAAGGGTCTGCACTTGGATGTGCAGTAGGCTTTGATCTAGCAAGGGGAGGGCTTTTGCCCTGCCCTTGGCATTCCTTTAAAAAGCCCTTTAGAAGAGACAGAGGGCCGGTGGATAAGGATCCAGGCCCTCCCGAGCTATCCTGTGTTTCTATCTGACTCTCTCCCCTCTATATTTCTATCTAAATATTTCTCACTTCTCCCTCCTCAAGAGTACCCTGAGGTAAAAGTGGGAGCGGGTCTCCCCTCAACTCCTCCTCCTGTTCCCTTTACGCACTTCAGACAACCTGATTTTGTAATTCCTTCATTGCAACACGCATGCTATTAGTGCATGCTGTCTCCTTTTGGCGCCCACCACTGCCAGAGCACTCTTCATCTTCCCTTACTTCCACGCTCAACCCCTCCCCGACTCCCCCACCCCTGCCAAGAGCCATTAATAGCCCCAAGTTGCTCAATATGTTCATGTGACTAAACTCCGTACACTGCTTAGTTTTTTTTGTCAGTGGACGGGAAGACTGACCTCAAACGCCTTCATCTGATTGGCTTGCGGGCAAGTCTGTGGGGTATTTTCTTGGATAATAGTAGTTGATGTGGGAGGGCCCAGCCCATTATGGGTGGTGCCACCTTCGGGCAGGTGGTCCTGGGATGTATTAAAAAGGCAAGCCATGGAGACCACACAGTAAGCTGTGTTCCTCCCTGGTCTCTGCTCGGTTCCTATTCTAGGTTTCACTTGAGTCTCTCCCTTGGCCTCCCTCAAGGGTGCTGTCATCGGGAGATGGACTAGACCCTCTCCTCCCTAAGTTCCTTTGGTCATAGTCTCTATCACCGCATAGGAAGTCAACTAGTACATTCTGTTTCCCCAATGAGAGTCTGAGCCCCAAGAGGCCACGGCTATTTTTGTACCCATTGCCTCTCCTCTCTGGTATAAAAGGCCCAGTAAATAAAAACACCGACTAAAAGGAAAATCATGGGATCTGTGGGTGGTATGTAGAATGAGTAGAAAATTTCTTAATAAAGAAAAATAAAAAAAGGAAAATCATACATAAACTCACACCCCAGAAAAAGCAGCTCCCAAACTCTAAGATTTCGTTCTCTCCCCGACATCCTTTCTTTCTTACTTGTTTTTTGTTTTAGCTATGGTCTCACACAGCCCAGGCTGTCTATCCAAGTATGGCCTTGATCTACCTGCCTCCACCTCCCAAGTGTTGGGATTAAGAGCTGTGACCAAACCAGGCAAGACTTATTCTAGAACTGTGCACTGACAGTTTCTGTGTTGTGTTACTAATCATGGTTTTGGAATTGAGATCTGAGACCTAAATCTTCATCCCTGAATTCTTGGCAAAGTTCTTTCACCATTTAGAAGCAACATGAGGGGCTGGAGAGATGGCTCAGCAGTTAAGAGCGCGTGTTCTTGTCGGGGAGCCAGGATTGGTTTCCGGCACCCACATGGTAGCTCTTACCCATCAGGTAACGCTAGTTCTGGGGGATCTGTTGCCCTCTTCTGACCTTGGCAGGCACCAGGCACACACGTGGTACACACACACACACACACACACACACACACACACACACACACACACAGAGGCAAACTCATGAGAACACTCACACGCATAAAATGAAGTAAATAAATCTTTTAGAACATTTTGGAAACAACTTAATGTGAACGGTCTGAGAGGATGTTTGGTGGCTTTGGTACCTCCTATTGTTCCCCACAGTGGATCAAAACTGCCTCCTGGAGAGGAGGGAGTCACCCAGGTACTGCACCTGAGTCACATCCCTTCTTCCCTTTAACCCTCTGGCTCTTATCAGAGATGGCTCCGAAACACAGGCCAAGTTACTGGAAATATTAGTCATGTGCGTTCCCTCCACATGCCTCCTTCTGTGATCTGTAACTCACCCAAATGTCCATGAGTGTGGAGGCCCACAAAGGTTTCCTAGTGAGATATGAGCTTGCTTCACCCAGCAGGGCTGCATTAGAGGATTGCTTGACCATGCGTGTGGTTACCAGGTGATTGGAAAAGGTCTGCACTTGGCTGTGCTGGGGGAGGTCTTTTGCTCCACCCTTGGCATTCCTGTAAATAGCCCTTTAGAAGTCACAGAAGGGGCCAGTGGATAAAGCTCCAGGCCCTCCTGAGGCTACCCTGTGTTTCTATCTGTTTCTCTTCCCCATCTTTCTGTCTAAATCTTTTATCCCTCTCTCCTCAAGAGTACCCTGGGGCGCCTTTAATCCCAGCATTCGGGAAGCAGAGCCAGGCAGATCTCTGTGAGTTCAAGGCCAGCCTGGTATACAGAGTGAATTCCAGGAAAGGTGCCAAAACTACAGAGAAACCCTGCCTCGAAAAGCAAAAAAAACAAACAAACAAAAAAGAGTACCCTGGGTTAAAACGTGGGAGCAGTTGGCCTCTCATACCTGAGTTCGTCGGTGGTGTTTGTTAAGGTCTTTAAAAACTCTTGACAGTTGAGCTGCTGGTTCAGACTCGTGGGTGACCCCAACATTTGGGAAGCTGAGGCAGGATCCTCTCAGGTTCAAGGCCAGCCTGAACTATATAGTGGATTCCAGAACAGCCTGGACTACAGAATGAGACCTTGTCTTAAAACAAAAATGAATAAATAAGAGCATAAAAATAAATCCCAAAGCTAAAATACAGTGGCAGATTTCCTTCCTAATCCAGAAGCCACAGAAGCAAGGGCAGGATGGCCAGGGAAAGCTCAGCAGGCTGAATCCATCCGGCCACTAATGGGGCCGGGGAGGGGAGGTAACCAGAGGGGGCAGTCTGAAAACCAAGAAGATCCACGCACTCCCAGGCCAGAAGCACCCAGGGCACTGTGTCCCCAAGAGTGCCTACTGCCCTCCTTCCAGCCCTAGAGCCTGTTAGCTGTGGCATGGCTGTGTCCTGAGACTCAGGACAGGTCTTCAGGGAACACAAAAGACGCGTCTATAGAACAGCCTCCGGAGTACCCTGAAAGTGCCCTTGGGGCAATGACCCTGATTCCTGTGGGCAGGCTGCGGTTGGGGCACGAAGGACCATCTGGGATGAGGAGGACCAGACAGGAGCGCGGCCCCATCCTGCACACGCCCTCTTCCCGGCTCAGCTCAGCCGCGCGCCCTTGAGACTGAGTGTGGACGAACGTTGGTCAATCACGCAGAGCTGCGACTGCGCGGGAACCAGATACCGACTGAATATTCTCTGAGTGTCTGAACACAGACCTGCGCCTGCCCTGCTGGGGAAGTCGAGGCAGGGATTGAACCCCCCGCTTTCAGATCCCTTCTTACCGCAAAACAGGCAGAGAGAAGAGAAATAGCTGGGGGCTAAGAAGCTGGTTTTGGTCTCTACACGCCCCAAACTGCAAACTTACTTTCTTTTCCTTTCTATACCTCACTTCTCACCCCCAAGTAAGTGACACCACCAACCATCCTCAGTTTACATGCATTTTTTTTGGAGGGTCTTTTTCAAACTCTTTAAAATATATGGAAAGCTCTGGTCCTGCCACGCCTTAGTTGGAGACTCGTGTTGGAGTTGTGTAGGAAGAAAACAGAAGTTTTGCTGAAGGGAGACGTCTCCACTGTCCGTTGCCACTTGAGTGGACCTACATTCCTGGATTCGTAGTGGGCTCCGAATAAACTTCTGAAGGGTGAAGGAGAGGGAGAAAGATGTCCGTTGATTGGACTTGAGCCGCGCAAATAAATCAAAGAGCATGCCTAAGACGAAAATCTGCAGGCCTGGGGGGACTTTGCTCTGGATTCTGGCCACTTGGCCGGGCCAGCCCCGTGGCTGAACACGTGCTGAGTGCAGGAGCGGCAGTGGCCAGGTTGTGGGCAGACTGCTGGACCCAGACCAGCCTCCGGTGCCTTATCCTGCCCTGCTAAGGAAGAGTACAGGTATTTACTGCTTTCCCAATAGTGAGAAGTGTATCTCTCCGGGCCACTCAGAGTTCCCTAAAAAGACAAAATAAAAACTTCTCCTTAAAAAGACGAAATATAAGTTTCTCCTTAGAAAGTGTTCCTTGGGTCCAGGGCATAGCTCAGTACTAGAGCTCATGCACTCAACTCAGTCTCCAGCACCAATAATCATAGTAATCGTAAAGACAGTATTAATAATAGGTTGGGCATGGTTGCTTGGGCAAAAACTGACTCTATCTACTAGGGCTGCTTGGCTGTAGAGCTCCTGGTGGGGACCGCTCTGCTAAGTCTCTACAGCCCATCTGTTGCTCCATTGTCTAATGTGGTGTCAGGCAAGTGACAGCTGCTTGTGTCCATGTGTTCCAGACAGAAATAATCTTCCCAGTCACTCTTCAAGAACATGACTGGGAGAAACTTGAGCAGTGGGGAAACACTGAGGGCTGTTTCTCCTGGGTGCCACACTGAGTCTGCAATTTCAGGGCACACATTGGTTTAGCCAGACTCTAGATGCTTAATTTAAAAAGCAGAAGTGAAAGGAGGGGGCGGTTTCTCAGTGCCCGAAAGGGTTATTCTGATTTAGACTGGCAATAAAAATGCAATTGGCTGGGAGTTGGCATGACCAAAGTGCAATCTAAATGTCTTCCCTCTCCACACGGCACAGCTGGCACTTTGAGGAGTTGAGCTGCAGCTGCCCTTGCAGAGCAAACGATGGAGAAAGACGATCGGGAGAAGGAAGGGGTGAGTGTGTGGTTGGGAGCAGCTGGGGCTCTGGACCTGCTCAGCTTTCCTTGGACATCCCCGGGGCTCTGGTGTTGCGGAGCCTGCCTTCAGCTGGATGCACTGTCTGGAAAGGGACGCTTGCTCAGAAGCCCACCAACAGCTGGGCTTTAGAGTAGTAGCCTGATGTTGATAGACAGATGCCCACTAGGAATCATGGCACTGGAACAGCTGTTGAGAAATAACTGGGCTGGGGGTGTGGTTCAACTCGTAGAGTGCTCACCTAGGATGCGTGAAGTCCAGATTTTCAGCCAGCTGTGCCGGCACACATCTGTGTCTTAGCACTTGGAAAGCAGAGGTTGGAAGATAAGGAGTTTGAGGTTAACCTCAGCTACAAAGGGAATTCAAAGTCAGCCTGGGATAGAGACCCTGTCTCAAAAAATTAAAAATTTTTTTTTCTTCTGTTCCAAACACACAGTGTAGCTGTGGGCTAGGTGTAGATTTCTTTGCCTGCGGAAAATTTGCAGTGCCAAGAAGGTAACATGAATCGATCAACATCCACTTTCAAGGAATTTGCATTTTAAAATTTTTAAATAATTAAAATTTTAATTTAATTTCAATAATTCATTTCCCAGTAGCATTTGCTCATAAGTGGGCGGGGAGAAGCATGCATTTGTGTAAAATATTATTTATTGAGGTCCATTAGACATGCAGTCTGGAAGCAAGGTCTGCAGTGTATAGTGCGGGCATGGGTTTGGGAGGGAGAAGCGCCTGCCATTGGGTCCAGCTCCATCCCATCTGAGCTGTGGCTAAGACTTGGGCCAGGTATTTAATTGCAGCAATTTAGTTATTGAGACAGTTTGTACCACTGAGGCTGGCCTCAAACTCCTGATCCTCCTGCCTCTACCTCCCAAGTGCTAGGTTGTGTGTGCCATCTCACCTTATTAACTCTTTTAGTGTCTTCTCACCTACAAAATGGACCGATAGCCCCTCCTCTCCTTGTGCCAGAACAGTTACACAATGCACATGAAGTGTCTGGCCAGGAGGGAATGCTCCTGTCCATATTTCTGCTTGGTTTATCCTGTGGAGCAGGTGACCTCACTATTGAAACTGGGCACAGGATGTCTCTGGGGCTGTCTAGCGTGATGAGGAACATCCCAGCCTCTCCCCACTTTATTTCTGGTATGATAAACAAATGTCCTCTAGAGGGCAGAATCAACCCCTCCCTGCAAACCAGAATCACTATTTCAGCGTTTACCCAGGGGCTTCTCTTGGATTATCTTGTTTCATTTTTTTTGTTTGTTTGTTTGTTGATTTTCCAGTGCTGGGAACTTAACCCAGAGCCTCGTGCACGCTAGGCAAGTGCTCTACCACTGAACTACACCCCCAGCCACTTTCTCCCTTTCAATTTAAAATAGGGGCTCTCTAAATGGTCTAAACTGGCCTCGAACTTGTGATCCTCCTCCCTCAGCCTCCCAGGTGGCTGAGATTACAGGCCTGTGATGCCGCGCAACCTGTCTGGGATTGTCACAGCTGAGAATGTGTTTGACAGGTCAAGTGCCATCGCCTGTATTTGATGGTAAGGCACCTGAGAACGTGAAGTCCGGGGTCACAAGAGATGCTGTGCCTGCTGCTTAAGGAGAAAAGGGAAGAATGGGGATGTCCCCACATGGTGCACTCTGCAGATGACTCTTGGTGGAGGGAAACAACTCAGGCAGCTACTAGCATGGGGCATGGGCTGACCTCAACTGTCTGCCCCTCACTGTCCAGGCTTGAAGCCAGGCATGAAGCCGGGGGGGGGGGGGGGGGATTAGGAGAAACCAGGGAGACAGAGGCCGCATGGTCTTCTGGGAAGATGCTAGACATCAGTAGGGCCCAACTGTCCCTCAGTAGCTGTGCAGCTCAGGCCTCAAAAATTACTTAAGAACTGTTGAATAGATCTCTTCTTTTTCCTACAAACTAGTGCTTTGGACAATGAGGACATGTTTTGTGAAGTGTCTCTGCCACAGCTACTTTAGTGTCCTGGACGGTCCTCTGACCTCCCTAGCTCCTCATTGCTGAGTATTAACTGACTAATGAGCCCACCCATGTGTGATACTTACTGTAGATCAGCTGGGGCTGGGGGAGCCTCCTTCCCTGTATTCTTCAATCAACCCAACAGGGTCATTCCCAATGGTGGGTACTTTACTTAGGCCTCAAGATGTTTCCCCAGTAATCTGGGGAGAGTGGGGTGCTGAGGAGGGAACCTAGGGTCTCATCCATGCTCAGCAATTGCCCTGTCACTGAGCTATGTCCTAGCCCCAAATTCTTTTCCTCCTTCTCCTTGAAAGGAGAAAAAAAGAAAAAGCAAGCTGAGGTAAGACTGTAACTCATGTGACATATCAACCATGTAAAGATGTAGTTAATCGTTCTCAAAAAATAAAGGGCGTCCTATTGCTTTGTGCCTGGATGGTCATGCAGAGTGGCAGAGTCAGGCACAGAAAGACACAAGCTGCATTAGCAGACGTGGGTGCAGACCAGAAGAGCGGTTGCCAGGGGCCTGGGGAAGAGGTAATGGGCGATCTGCTCAAGAGTTCAAAGTTTCTGTTGGTGGGATGAGCGAGCCTTGGAGCTGCATGTCAGGACCTGTGATTGCAGTTAGTGATGCAGTGGTGTGCAGCACGCTGGCCATACCGATTGCAGCTAGTCCTCCTTGGGTTCTTCTTGGGAGTCACTGAGTGCATTTTATACGTCTTCACCACACACATAGGCAAAGGTAACTGTGGTGATGTATTGTGTACCCTAATAAACTTGCCTGAGGATCAGAGGACAGAGCCAGCCACTAGATTAGACATAGAGGTCAGGCAGTGGTGGCACACACCTTTAATCCTATCACTGGGACACAGAGATCCATCTGGATCTCTATGAGTTCAAGGCCACACTGGGCTCCATGAGATTGATCCAGTATAAGAGAGAAACAGAGCCAGGCAGTGGTGGCACACACCCTTAATCCCAGCACTTGAGATCTCTTGCCTTTGCTAGGGAAGTACACACACCTTTAATCCCAGGAAGTGATATGGCAGGGCAGAGAAAGGTATATAAGGCGTGAGGGAACAGGAACTCACTCTCTTTAGGCTGAGGATTTCATAGGGGTAAGAACTAGGGGCTGGCTGCTCTCTTCTCTGATCTTTCAGTTTTCACCTTGATATCTGGTTCTGGGTTATTTTATTAAAAAACCATCTAAAATTTGAACAACAGGTAACTATGTGTGGTGGCCAGTGTAGTGATGAGATGACTGTGCTACATTTTACAAAGGGTGTGTAAACACCATGCTGCACACCATAAAGACAAGCCAGACCTGCCTGCTCTTTGGAAGACTGGGACACAAGGAACACACATTCAGTGGAAGCCTGGGCTACAGAGAGAGTTCAAGGTCAACCTCATCAACTTAACAAAACCCTCTACCCATTTCAAAATAATAGGTAAAGGGGAGATTAATTTGTAAATCTTTCCCCCACTTCTATTTTTGACCAAGACTAAAAGTCTTTTCATTGCTAGTTGGTGCTCAGTCTCATTGGCCCTCTAGTTCCAGGAGGGAAAAGGAGGAAGGACCCAGCTTGGGGGCAAAAACTGGTCAGTTTTGGTACCATAGGTAGGATGTGGTTTCACGAGCTACACTCCTCCTCAGAGAATTAAACAGCAGCCAAGAGGCTGAAGAGATGGCTCAGCATTAAGAATGCTTGCTGCTCTTCCAAAGGACACAAGTTCAATCCCCGGCACCCACATTGGACAGCTCACAGCTGTAAGTCCAGGTCCAGTAGATCTGGCACTTCTGGCCTCTTTGAGCACCTATATTCATGTGCACATGTCCACATACAGACCCATACACATAATTAAAATAAATCTTTTTATTTTTTCCCAAGACAGGGTTTCTCTGCATAGCTTTGGCTGTCCTGGAACTCACTCTGTAGACCAAGCTGGCCTCGAACTTGCAGAGATCCACCTGCCTATCCCTCCTGAGTGCTGGGACTAAAGGTGTGTGCACCACCACCACCCAGCTATAAATTTAGTTTTTAAAAGCAACAGGTCGGGGCTGGAGAGATGACTCAGAGGTTAAGAGCATTGGCTGTTCTTCCAGAGGTCTTGAGTTCAATTCCAAACAACCACATGATAGCTCACAACCATCTGTAATGAGATCTGGCGCCATCTCCTGGCCTGCAGGCATACATGCAGACAGAGCACTATATGCATAATAAATAAATAAACCTTAAAAAAAAAAAAAAAAGCAGCAGGTCAGCAGCAAAGGAATGCTTGTGGGGTTGACTCAATGACTTTTGCTTTTGGATTGTGGCATCCATTGTTAGGTCCTTATCTAAAAAGGCAGGGATTGTTGGGGACCTACTTCTGAGGAAGAGAGAGATACCTCTGCTGTGAGGGCCCCTAGACCACACAGCTCACTTCTTGGAGGTTGAGAGAAATCTCTGGAGCCGGAGGCAGAGATAGGAAAGCCTAGAACTCTTCTAAGAACTTTTCCATCATCAAGACCTGTCCTTGAAAGTTCATGGGCTAGGTGTGGTGGCACACGCCTTTAATACCAGCACTCCAGAGGCAGAGGCAGGCAGATCTCCGTGAGTTCAAGGCCAGCCTGGCATGGTCCACCTGGTGAGTTCCAGGATAGCCAAGACTGTGTAGAGAGACTCTGTCTCAGAGAGAGAGAGAGAGAGAAAGAATGAGGGGGGGGGGGGTAGTTCACACCTACAATGCTGGAACTCAGGGAGGCTGAGACAAGAGGATCAAAAATTCAAGGCCAGCCTGGGCAATTTAACAAGACCTGTCTCAACACAACACAACACAACACAACACAACACAACACAAACCATTAAGTGGTAGTGGAAAGCTTTATTAGCATGTACAAGACCCAGTCACTGTCCAATCCACACAGCCAGCCAGCCAGCCAGCAGCTGATTAAACCAGGCACACACACAGACCCACACACGTGCCCCTGGTGCACACACACAGACCCACACACAGGTGCCCCTGGTGCACACACAAGCACAGACCCACACACAGGTGCCCCTGGTGCACACACACAGGCCCCCACACAGGTGCCCCTGGTACACACACACAGACCCACACACAGGTGCCCCTGGTGCACACGCACAGACCCACACACAGGTGCCCCTGGTGCACACGCACAGACCCACACACAGGTGCTCCTGGTGCACACACAAACACAAACCTACACACAGGTGCCCCTGGTGCACACACACAGACCCACACAGGTGCCCCTGGTGCACACACAAGCACAGACCCACACACAGGTGCTCCTGGTGCACACACAAACACAAACCTACACACAAGTGCCCCTGGTGCACACACACAGGCCCACACACAGGTGCCCCTGGTGCACACACACAGGCCCACACACAGGTGCCCCTGGTACACACACACAGACCCACACACAGGTGCCCCTGGTGCACACACAAGCACAGACCCACACACAGGTGCCCCTGGTGCACACACAAGCACAAACTCACACACAGGTGCTCCTGGTGCACACACAAACACAAACTCACACACAGGTGCTCCTGGTGCACACACAAACACAAACACACAAAGACCCACACACAGGTGTTCCTGGTGCACACACATACACACACACACACACAGGTGCTCCTGGTGCACACACACACACACAGACCCACACATGGGTGCCCTGGTGCACGCACGCACGCATGCACACATGCACACACACATACAGACCCACGCACAGGTACTCCTGGTATGTGAGGAATCATTTGGAAAGCACTACAGAGGGCCAGCTGCAGCTGTGTGGAGCCAGTTGTAGTGAGCCGGCTGCAGAGGTTCTTGCTGGAAGTTCCAGCTACTCAGGAGGTTGAGGCAGGAGGATTGTTTGAGCTGAGGAGTTGGAGAACAGTCTGGATAACACAGGGGGTTGGAGGAGCGCCTGGATGAGAGCCTGTTCTAGCCCCAGTGGGTCAGTCTTTGGATAGAGAGTAGCTGGAAGACCAAGGGTGAGGTTAGAACGGCTGTGTGCACACTGGACGTACAGCAGAGGCCCGCTCTTGGCCCCTCCCTGACACCCACCCTGCCTCTCACAGAAGCTGACCCTGGTGCTTGCCCTGGCAACATTGATAGCTGCCTTTGGTTCATCCTTCCAATATGGGTACAACGTGGCTGCTGTCAACTCACCGTCAGAGGTAGGTAGGTCACTGTGGTAAGTGAGCCATAGCTGTTGACGCAGGGAGGGGCTTAGAGGTGCACGTGGTCCCCAGAGAGCAAGCTCAGCCGACCCCTTAAGGGAAAGGAGGGGAAAGTCCCTTCAGAACCCCAGGCTAAGTGAATGGCCAAGTCCTCAGACCTCAGGTTCTCATGAACTTACCTTCTGTGGCCTGGCAGTGTGTGGAGTCACCTGGAGGGCAGCGGCCACACCATCCGGAAGGCTGCAGCGATCCCAGGGTGTGAGAAACACCATAAGTGTTGGCCTGCCAGAGTTCTTCCCATGGGTGTTCCAGTCAACACACTACCCAGGCAGCTCTGTCCCTATCTCCAGTAGGGCTGTCCCCGTTCCGTAGCTAAACACCTCTATTAATTCTTTGTGCAAAATGAGCTCAGCTGGTCTGACAGTCTGTTCCTTCTGTCCCCAGCTCATGCAGCAGTTTTACAATAACACCTACCAGGAAAGAACCCAGGAGACCCTTGATTCCTTCTCCTTGACACTGCTGTGGTCCGTGACGGTGTCCATGTTCCCCTTTGGAGGCTTTATTGGTTCTCTCATGGTTGGACCCTTGGTGAATAAGTTGGGCAGGTAAGCTGGGGCAGGTAAGCTGGGGTGCGTGCGCGCGCGTGCATGTGTGTGCGTGTGTGTGTGTGTGTGTGTGTGTGCGTGTGTGTGTGTGTGTGTGTGTGTGTGTGTGTGTGTGGTGTATGTACTTACTGTTGTTAGTATGTGCATGTAAGCGTGCTAGTGCAAGTGCAAACATGTATGTGTGCTTGTGGAAGCTAGCAGTAAATGTTGAGTGTCTTTCTTCTATTCCTTTTTACCTTTTTTTAATTGATTTATTATTTTTATTTTATGTGTATGAGTGTTCTGTCTGCATGTATGTATGTGCACTGCCTGTGTGCCTGGTGCCTAATGAGGCCAAGAGAGGGCACTGGATCCCCTGGAACTGGCATTAAGGACTGCTGTGAGCCGACATGGGAGTGCTGGGAACGGAACCCAGGTCCTCTGCAAGAACAGCAAGGCTTCTTAACCACTAGGCAATCCCTTCATCATTTTTTTTTAAGATAGGGTCTCACTATGTAGCCCTGGTTGGCCTCAAACTAACAGACATTCACCTACTTCTACTCCCTGAGTGCTGGGGTGAAAAGCACCCTCCCACAGCTGGCCCCACCTTTCTTTAAGACAGCACCTCACCAAACCTTGAGGCTGCTCGGCTTGGCTTGGCTGGCTGCTCAGTGTACTTCAGAACTCTGCCAGTCTTCATGCCCCCCTTTCCCCGCTGCCCCGCCCCCACCCCTTCTACCTCTATTACTGTGCCTACAGTCACATACCACTATGCCTAGCTTTTTAAATGTGTTCTGGATATCAGAATGCAGGTCTCCAAGCTTGTACAGTAGGCACTTTACTGGCTGGACCATCTCCCCAGCCTTTGTTTTTGTTTTTTAAACAGGGTCTCCTATAGCCCAGGTTAGCCTCACACTCACTATGAAGTCAAAGGTGATCTTGAACACCTGATTTTCCTGCTTCTACCTCCCAATTGATGGGATTGCAATCATGTGCCAGCAGGCCCCATGAGGGTGGGTAGATTTTTATTACCCCAAACTTACAGATATGCATCATCAGCTTTTAAACATGGGCCTGAAACAGAAGTTCTTATCATGAGATGAGGGTAGTAACCAGGATGGCAAATTTTGCTTTCTATTGGGGCCATTCAAATAACTAATGTTTGGGAAGCTAGACAAGGGACCTAGGTCCCATGGCTGGGGATGTCCCCAGGAATGAGCATTGTGTGCCAGGGAAGACATGGAGCTCCATGTCCTTTGCCTCATGCAAACCAAAAGCTCCTTCCTCATCAGTGTTTTTGACACTGGCAGAGTTACTTGCCATATGCAGTCATGCATCCTACAATCTCGGGACTCTGTAGGTGAAGACAAAAGGATCTGGAATTCAGTGCCAGCCTGGTCTACAAAGTGAGACCCAGTCAGGATCTTGGATCAAGACCAGAATCTGGAACCTTCCTTCTTCATACTTTTGGAAAGTCTTGGGGCTGGAGAGATGGCTCTGCGGTTAAGAGGACTTGTTGCTCTTGCACAGGACCCAGGTTTGGTTCCCAGCACCCACATGGCGGCTCCCAACCATCTGCAACTGCAGTTGTAGGGTATCTGATATCCTCTTTGGACTTCAACAGGCACTAGGCATGCACACAGTGCGCAGACATCCATTCAGACAAAATATTTATACACATAAAATTAAATATATAAAAAAAATTAAATTTTTTTCCCTTAAGTATACAACCTCTGATTGAGGATCTGAGACCCTGAGATCACTCTGTGAGGTTAGTGTTGAACCCATAGCTTTCTCTGGGAGCCCCAGGATGAGTCAGATCTGTCAGATACAGGTCAACACTAGTGAGCACTTGCCCAGGTGGGGCCCAGCCTTGCTCACCAAGCAATCCACTTGGAACTTAATCAGCATGCACTTATTTGTTTACAATATTTGCAGGTATTTTAAAAACAGCAAGAGTGGCTTAACTTAGGGATGTCGTCTATGTTCCAAAGCACTTCTAGAGCATTCATAGCTGAGCAGGCTGGCTCACTCCTGTGATCTAAGCACTTCAGAGGCAGCAGAGTCTAAAGTTTTAGGCCAGCCTACATGGCATAGTGAGATTGTTTTTAAACACCTTTAATCCCAGTACTCGGGAGGCAGAGGCAGGCAGATCTCTGTGAGTTCGGGGCCAGCCTGGTCTACAAAGCTAATTCTACGACAGCCAGAGCTGTTACACAGAGAAATCCTATCTAAAAAACAAACAAATCTTCTTAAATATGTATGCACATACACACATATACACACATTTGCATACAGAGACACATGAGTTTTAGTTGGCTTTTGTTTGTTTGCTTATTTTATTTGGTTCTGAGGTTGTGGTGGTAGAAGCCAAGGCCTCCTGCATGCTAAAAAAGCAGTCTAACACTGAGCTGCATCTTCAGCACACAGCTGGATGTGTCCATTTTCTTTCAGCTATGTTGAAACCTCTCTGGACAGGTGTTCCTGTTCTCCTTTGTTTGGTTTTAGTTTTGGGTTTGTTGGTTTTTGTTTTGTTTTGTTTTTTCTATGTTTTGCCTTTTTTTCCCCAAACAGTATTTTTTTTCAAATTTATTTTTATGTATATAGGTGTTTTGTCTGCATGTATGTATGTGTACCATGTGTGAGCCTGTTGCCTGCGGAGATCAGAAGAGGGCATTAGATCCCATGGAACTAGAGTTATAGACAGCTGTGAGCCACCATGTAGGTTTCAGGAATTGAACCTGAGTCTCACAAAAGAGCAGCTAGTGCCCTTAGCCACTGAAATATCTCTCCAGACCCCTTTTGCTTTGCTTTTTGGAGGCAGGGTTTTAGATGGCAATCCTCCTGCCTCAGCCTCCTAAGATGTGGGGCTACAGAGTTTAAGACATGAACCGGCTCTGTTTACTGTAGCTGAGAGTTTTCTCTCCGGGTCCCGCCAAGCTCCGGCAGTCTGACAGCCCACTTATAAAATAAACACACAGATGCTTATATTATTTAAACTGTTTGGCCTAATGGCTCAGGCTTCTTGTTAACTGTTCTTATATCTTAAATTAACCCATTTCTATAAATCTATACCTTGCCACGTGGCTCGTGGCTTGCCAGCATCTTTACATGTTGTTTGTCATGGCGGCGGCTGGCAGTGTCTCTGACTCAGCCTTCCACTTCCCCCAATTCTCTTCTCTTTGTCCCGCCTATACTTCCTGCCTAGCTACTAGCCAATCAGTGTTTTATTTATTACTCAGTCGAGCAACACACATAACAGCTGCAGGAGGCACTGAAAGATTTTGAGAAGAGGGGGGGGAAAGGAAGTTTATCCGGTCCTGAATCAGTTTCTCTGTCATGTAGCCAAGACAGGAGAAACAATGATTCAGTGGTCCCAATTTAAAGGTTATTTTATTTTCAAACTAGAAAAAGTGATGGATGATTTCAGAACTTCAGCTCCCAATCCTAATGCTAAATATATTCCCTTTGATGAATAAAGGAAAGAATACTAAAAATTGTCACTGGATTTAATGGTATCCCTTTTACTATTCAACAACTATGTAAATTGCTAACAGGTCCAAGAAAAAATTATACAGGAACAGACAAATTTCTCAGAGGAGTAGAAAAGAATGTAATGGTTGTTAGCTGTGTGTGTCCTTCTTCAGAGAAGAACAGTTCTAATAGTTTAAACCGAATGAATGTGTTATGTTTTCTGGAAACTCACCAAACTATACTAACAGGTCTAATATAAATGGGCCTCGAACACCCAGGCCACTTAATCAACCAAAGCTTTCTTTGTCAGCCTCCTTGACAGCAGCCTTGTGTTTCTTGTATTTTTACATCAGTTTATATTTTGGCATTTCTTAAGGCTGTTTTCAACCTCTCTTTTTGTTTATACTGGCTTTTTGTTGTTTCAATTCTTATGTTTTCTAACTCTTTTTTCTTCATTTTAAGCATCAATTTTTTTCTTTCATGCATTATACTTTGGTATTGTATCTAAAAATGCATTGTGAAGCCACCTAGATTATATACTTCTAGAATGTTCTAGTTTTACTTTTTTGTCATTATCATATTGTACCCTTTATCTATCGTAAAAGGTACAAAATCTGTGTCTTGATTCATTTTTATTTGTTTGTTTTTTAATTTTTATTCTTCATTTTATTTTATATGTCTGGGTGTTTTGTCTACATGTGTGTCTGATGCCCAAGGAGACCAGAAGAGGGTGTCAGTTCCTCTGAACTGGAGATACAGATGGTTGTCAGCTGCCATGTGGGTACTAGGAATCGAAACCCAGGTCCTCTGCAAGAGCAGAGTGGTCTTAACTATGGAGCCATCTCTCCAGTCCACGTGTTTTGTTTTTGTTTTTTTTGTTGTCATGCTGGAACTGAATCAGGGCCTTATCACAGGCTAGGCAGCTACTCTCCCACCCAAGCCACATCCCCAAGACTTGTTTGTTTTTTAGACAAAGTCTCCATACTGTGCCACCAGGTCTGGCCTGAGTCGCTGGGCTCCAGGGTTCCACACACCCCAGGCTTCAGAGTGTACAACCACAGCCCGCTGACACCACAGCAGATTCACTTTCCTGTGTCTTCGGATGAGTCCGTTCCCCTCTGTCCTTTGCTCCACAGCAGGATATACACTCTGTTAGCTTCAGGTCCCAGTGATGCTCACTGTTCTAACTAGCTGATGGGGCTCTGAGTAGACATTGAGGGTGTTTGTTGACTGCATGAATTAGTGATGAGTGAACGATGAAGTGAATGAATGAATCCTTACACTAACCTGACTTTCCCACCCCCTCTACAGAAAAGGGGCCTTGCTATTCAACAACATCTTCTCTATCGTGCCAGCCATCTTAATGGGGTGCAGCAAAACTGCCAGATCATATGAGCTGATCATTGCTTCCAGACTCATGGTTGGAATATGTGCAGGTAAGGAACCCTGTCTGCAGTGCCGTTCAGCACAGAGGAAGCAGAACTGACTCAGGGATCTGGTGTTGTCTGGTGTCTTTGGGAGCCCAGAGCTTGAAGCTGACCCTCCACAGGCACCTGAGTTTTACCTGGTTCTCCTGGGTGGGCAGTGGGCAGAACTTCACGGCAACGCTTCCTGCAGAGAAAGCTGTCTTTGGCTTTGTTTTTCCAAGGCTGGGATTGAGCCCAGGACCTTGTAAAAGCTAGATAAGCACTCTATCACTGAGCCACAGTTCCTAGCCCAAGAAAGCTGTAAGAATAAACCTCAAACCCTGAGTTTACAAGGGTCCTTCCAGTCTGATCCTTTTTTTCCCCCCAGCATGTCAGCATTGGCTAGGATAACAGTCAGTCGGAGGGTAGAGGTGTCAACTTAGCGAGCAGCAGCTTTGTGTGACAGTAGACTGTCCTATGTCATGGGAACAAAAAGATTGCATGAAATTTTGTTTCGGTCATTGTTCATCTGTGCATGTGTGGGAGAACCAAGCTGAAAAATCAATTTCTGTACTTTTTAAACTGTGGTTTGTGGTCTTAAAAAAGTTGTGGAACTTGGGCTGGGCAGTGGTGGCGCATGCCTTTAATCCCAGCACTAGGGAGACAGGTAGGAGGATCTCTGTGAGTTCAAGGCCAGCCTGGTCTACAGAGTAATGGGACAGCCATGTTACACAGAGAAACCCTGTTGGGGGGAGGGCAATGTGTAAAACTGGTTTGTAAACCCCACCCACTGTCTTCTCAACCCAGGCTGTCTGGGATATGCTGCCTTAGTTTTAGAAAGGTCTCCCCTAATTGCTTAGAAATGGAGACACTTCTAAAGTCACAGTTGTGGCTTCCCCAACAGTCAGCCTTTCCCAGTGCCCAGCCAGGAGTGGCTTTGCCAATTCTCAGGGTCCTTCAGAAGCAAGGTGGGCACCTCCTGACCTCTGCCCTCACATATCTCCTCCTGGATGGTCTCAGAGTGACCTCTCCTTCCTAATGTGGGATAGGGATGGAGGGATGATCTGGCTGGCTGTAAGCAAATCCCTAGAGCTCATTAATAGGCAGAGAAGTTTGCAAGCTGGTGAGCCAGAGGTGGCGCACACCTTTGATTCCAGCACTCAGGAGGTGGAGCCAGATGGATCTCTGTGAGTTTGGGGCCAGCCTGATCTACAATAGTTAGCTCAGGCCAGCTAAAGTGAAGAACTGCCAGACAGGGTGGTGGGGGAGATATAGCCACATCAGGAGAAAACTAGCCATGAGGCACGCTTCACTCAGCACTGAGTTCTTGCTCCCGGTCCCACCCCCAGCCCCCACCCTCACCCTCACCCTGAGAGAGCATCCCCGCCATCATGACCTTACCTAGCTTGGCTCTGCCTTTGGTTTTCCATGCAGAAGCTTTTCAAGAAATAGAAAGTTCCAGAAGTTGTCAGCTAGTGCGGTCTCTTTCCCATTGATCATGAACATCCAGGATGGGTTTCCAATAATAAAGTGATAAACTCTAATAAATAAATCACAGCTAAAAATCTAGTGTATGTGTGTGTGTGTGTGTGTGTGTGACACACACACATATAAACACATAACACATATAAACACATAAACACATAAACAGGTAAATGTAATTTTAAAATCTTAACCTAAGCTGGGCCTGGTGGCACACACCTATGATATCAGCTACTTAATGGGCAAAGGTAAGAGAATTTCAGGTTCAAGTTCTGCTTTGACTACAGAATGAGTTCTCAATTAGCTTGGACACACCATATCTCAAAAACAAAAACAGGAAAAAGGGGGGCTATGAATATAGCTCAGTGGTAGGACACTTGCCTGACAAGATCAAAGCCCTGGGTTTGTTCACAGCACACACACAAATAAATTCTAACCTATGGAGAGGAGGGCTCCTAACCACACTCTAACACTTGCCACGCTGAAGCAGGAGGATTACCAGTTTGAGGCTAGCCTGGACTGTGTATATGTAGCAAGACCTTGATTGTTTGGTTTTCATTTGTTTGTATTTGCTTTTGAGACAAGGTCTCCTCTGTAGCTCACGCTAACCTCAAACTTTTAACAATCCTCCTGCCTCAGCCTCCGAAGTACTAACATTATTAGGCATGCACCAGCACACCTGGCTAAGATCTTTGGGGGGATAGGAGGACCCCAACCTTTTTTTTTTTTTTTTAAAGATTTATTTATTTATTATGTATACAGCATGTATCCCTGCAGGCCAGAAGAGGGCACCAGATCTCATTACAGATGGTTGTGAGCCACCATGTGGTTGCTGGGAATTGAACTCAGGACCTCTGGAAGAGCAGTCAGTGCTCTTAACCTCTGAGCCATCTCTCCAGCCCGACCCCAACCTTTATGCTTCAAAAGCATACTTTTAGTCAACAATTTGTCTCATATTTTTTGATTTGCATATTTACTTGGGGGCGTGGCAATCTGATCTGTGGAGATCAGAGAACGATTTATAGGAGTCCATTTCTTCTTCCATTGTTTGTGATCAAAATCAGTTTTTCTTGCAAACTCAGTGTTTCAGTCTTGGCAGTGATCACCTTTTCTCACTGAGCCATCTCACTGGCCCTGCTCTCAGATTTTTGGTCTTGGGACTTCTTTTCATTCTTAAAATAATTGAGTGTTCCATGGGGCTCGAAAGATAGGTCAGAGGTTAAAAGCACTTGCTGCTCTTGCAGAGGACCTGGGTTCAATTCCTCAGCACTCACATAAGACAGCTCACAGCTGGGACCAAGGAGACCCAAGGTCCTCTTCTGGCCTCCCTGAGCACAGCATGCATGTGGTATGGGGACAGACACACACACAGACACACACACACAGACACACACACAGACACACACACAGACACACACACACACACACACACACACACAAAGTTTTTATGGAAAATAATCAGCCAGAAAACAAAACAAAACGACTGCCAGGTGTGCTGAGCTCAAGACTCAAGACCAGGCTGGTCTACCCAAGACTCTGCCACAAAAAAAAAAAAAAAAAAAAAAAAAAAGTATGTTTATTTTTTAAGACAAGTTTTGTAAGAAGAGTGACTCGGGCTGGAGAGATGGCTCAGAGGTTAAGAGCACTGGCTGCTCTTCCAGAGGTCATGAGTTCAATTCCCAGCAACCACATGGTGGCTCACAACCATCCGTAATGAGATCTGGTGCCCTCTTCTGACCTGCAGGTGTATATGCAGACAGAACACTGTATACATAATAAATAAATAAATCTTTAAAAAAAAAAAATTTAAAAAAAAAAAAAAAAAAAAGAAGAGTGACTCATTTCACATCCTTGCAAATCACTTTAATGTCTGTCTTAACAGCAGACAGTTGGATTTTCTCTTTGTCTTCATGAAGCAAATGATAAATTATATTTATACAGTAAGTAAGTACAGTGGACAAAAGTACAAACCGACCACCATCCCTGGGGCTGAGAGACACCTGGGTGAACTCCTCCGGGGTGTTCAGGAAGGGAGTGGTGTAGCAGATACAGTACACGTGGCCAGTGGCCTCATGACCAGCACAGCAGGTGACAGGGACGTGTGCTGGATGGCCAATGGGAGGGAGGAGCCCAGAGGCTATGGGATGGGGCCTTGGTCAGAAAGCCTCTTGGAATCTGCTGCATGATCACAGGCCCGGTTGGATTTTCAAATCTGCCCGTGTCCAGTTAGTTGTAAGAGTAGATGGCAAGTGGCTTCTAGAAAACTACACGCTCTGCTCCAGCGAGGTCAAGAAGGAAAAGGGTAAAGAACACCCCGAGACAGTAAGGAAAATAGTTTCAACCTCAGAGATGCCCACATTTGAACTCAGCTTCTCACTCACACCTGGACAGTCACGTTGTGATCAGGCTTCCTGCCCTTGGACCACTGACCCCAACACCATAGCTCACCCTGAGAATAAGTAATCAGCCCTGCTGTGAGAGAGGAGCAAGGGTGGCTGAGCCTTGCCTTCTGGGGGCTCACGGTTCATGGGTTTGTTATTGATTGACTCCTTGGCAAGAAGGCTGAAGACTTTCCCTGGCCAGCAGGAATGCAGACATTACAAACCCAGATCCAACTCCAGGGTCTTCCTCTTCCACTGAGCCATCTCATCAGCCCCCGACTTCATCCATTCCTAAAAGAGGCATATTTTGATATGATGGAAACTTTTACAAGATTAAGTAGTGGGGAGCTGGAGAGATGACTGAGTTCAGTTCCTAGTACCCATGTTGGGAGGCTCACAACCACCTATAACTCCGGTTCCTGGGGGATCTGACCGTTTAACCTTTGAGAACATCTGTGTTCATGTAAACATGCCCATGAAGACACACACATACACACACACAACCACATTACTAAAAACAATAAATATTTTTAAAGATTAAATAGTGGGGTTCAGAGTAGCCCCAGCATTACGTAAATCCTAGCAATGTAGATTTTCAATGATATATACTGAAATTTGTCGTTTTTTGTTTTTGTTTTTTTACATTTTTAAGCTTTTCTTGGTTTTGCTTTATTTTGGCTTGTTTTCAAGACAGGTCTTCTTTGTGTAACAGCTCTGGCTGTCCTGGAACTCACTCTGTATACCAGGCTGGCCTTGGACTCACAGAGATCCACCTGCCTCTGCCTCCTGAGTGCTGGGATTAAAGACATGCTTCTTTTAGATTTATTTTTACTGTATGTGTATAAGTGTACTGCATGTACGTCTGTGTGCTACATTTGTGCCTGAGAAGGTGGTGAGCTTCCATGTAGGTGCTGGGAATTGAACCCAGATCCTTTGCAACAACAAGTGCTCTTAACCACTCAACTTGCTAGCCATTTGAAGCTTTTCTAAGTCATGGTGTCCTTTTGTATCCCACGTTGGCCTGGATCTCACATTAACCTTCCTGCCTTAGCCTCCCCAGGTGCTGGGATTAAGGTGTGAGCCACTGTGTCATGTGAACTAACAAATGGAACTTGTGCTGTGTGTGAGGAAAGGTCTCTGTGAAGGGGTTCACTGTGTGATGTGCTGTCCCCAGAAAGTAATCTGGTGGACAGGGGTGTTCTTCTCTTTTCTCCCTGAGGCAAAGGAGAGGAGCATGTCTAATCCTCTCCCTGAGACCCAGGCCGGTCAGAAGCAAGGACACAGGGCCTGGCCAGGTTGCGCACCCGGGTGATACCAGTCAAGGGGCAAATACTTCCATTAGGACATCTCTGGTGCGATTTCTTTATTGAAGGAGCTGAAAATTAGAAGAGGTGTTTGCAAGGGCCATTCATTCACTCACTGTGTTATGGGAGTCTGTGTGTGAGGTCATTCATTCATTGTGTTATGGGAGGCTGTGTGTGAGGTGGGGTGCACATGTGTATAGAGGCTACAGGTTCACGTCAGATGTTATTCTTCGGGAGCTCTACACATTGTTTTCTGAGACAGGGTCTTTCAATGAACCTGGAGCTCACTGACTAGACCAGGCTGGCTGGTCTGCAAGCTCCAGAGATCTGCCTGCCTCCCCAAGCCCCTACACTGGGATTACCAGTATGTACCCACCCCCATACCCAGCCTTATGTGGGACTTGAACTCAGTCCTCATGGCTGCACAGCAAGTTCATTACCAACTGAGTTATTCCCGTCTGAAGGGAGGGCTGGGCTAGAGAGTGTGCTTGGTAAAGTAGGGTGGGTCCTTAAAGACACAGTCCGTCTCTCCAAGACTCTTTCCTGGTTGTAATCTTATTTCAATTCTCCTTCAGGTCTATCTTCCAATGTGGTCCCTATGTACTTAGGGGAACTGGCCCCTAAAAACCTGCGAGGGGCCCTTGGGGTGGTACCCCAGCTCTTCATCACCGTCGGCATCCTCGTGGCCCAGCTGTTTGGCTTTCGGAATGTCTTAGCAAATGAGGAAGGTGAGAACAGAGCCCTGCCCCCGCCCTCTGCCCCCGAAGCCCCTACTGCCATTACCGGGAACTACGGCCTGATTTCCCTGTTCTGTCCAGTGAAGACTCTCCTTGCTGCCACGATCTGTCCCTAGCCCACCATGCACACTGTGGGCCCTGAACAAGCACGTGGTGACACATTCCTCTTAGGATATGGCAAGGTGTCTCAACTGGACAGGAAGGGCCTATGTCCCTTGACTACTAAGTGACTGTCCACACACTTGGAAGCACACAATAACTTATAAATGGCATCATTACCTCCTCTTTGTCTTGAGTCTTGAGCTACTTTTTTCATTTTTGAGACACGGTCTCATGTAACCCAGGCTGGTCTCGAACTCACCTTGTAGTCAAAGATGACCTTGAACTCCTGATCTCCTGTCTCTACCCCACAAGTACTGAGATTACAGGTGTGTAAAACCACAGCTGTTTCATGCAGTGCTGAAGACCAAATCCAGAGCCCTCTGTGTTGTTGGTTGTTTTTGCTCTTTTGGGGGGCCTGCCACCCAGCTCCCAAATAAATCACACATGGAGGCTTATTCTTAATTATGAATGTCTGGCCTTAGCCTGGCTTAGTGTCTAGCCAGCTTTTCTTAACTTTAAAGTATCCTGTCTATCTGTTGCCTCTGGGCTCTTCCTTTCCTATTCCTGTATGCTTTTCTTTGTTTCTTACTCTGTGGTTTGCTGTGTAGCTGGGTGACTGGCCCCTGGAGTCCTCCTCCTTCTCTGGCTCCTAGATCTCTCCTCCCAGATTTCTCCTTCTGTATATTCTCTCTGCCTGCCAGCCCTGCCTGTCCTTTCTCCTGCTTTGCTATTGGCCATTCAGCTCTTTATCAGATCATCAGGTGTTTTAGACAGGCAAAGTAGCACAGCTTCACAGAGTTAAACAAATGCAACATAAACAAAAGTAACACACCTTAAAATAATATTCCCTAACACCTCTGCACATGCTAGGCAAGTACTCTACCAATGGAGCCCAGCCCTACCCCCTATTCGTCTGGTCTCGTCTCTTTTCTTCTTTCCCTTCCTTCTTGTCTTTCTTTCTGATTCTTGAGCTTCTGAGGAGACCAGTCTCAATGATCACACCAGTCAGGACGTAGCACTTGCTTGCAATGGCCCCAGGTGCCATGTCTTCTGCAGTAGTTCATTTCTTCCCCTGGTAGCCCCAGGAGATCATGTACTTTACACCCATTTTACAGATAAGCCCATAACTGAGACTCAGCAGATTGGAAATTTATCCAAGGTCCTGTTAAGATTCAGACCCTGCAGCCTATGCCTGGCTCTGTGTTGCACTGCCACACCCTCCTGTCTTTCCATCAGTCCTGCATGTGTCCAGGACACCTCTGTCAAGGTGCCACATTCTCCCTAGGAGCTGAGACCCAAAATGAATGGACTAGGGTTGAGTCTCAGGGCACCACAGCCGGCAGGACTCAAAGCCAGGAGCCAGGCTCTGCACTGCACTGCACTGAGCAGGAGGGCAGGGACAGTCCTATTCAAGGAGAGAACATTTTGTCCGTCCATCCCATGAGGATTTAATGGGCATCCGCACTGCACTGGTTTTGTTTCCCAGTTTCCCAGTGCTGCTCTGACCACTCCAGTTTAGCTGTCTTTGTGTCCCGACACAAGCCTCTCTGGACATGTACCTGGGGTGGGATCACAGTGTTGGTCTCAGTCTGCTCCAGCCACCTGGTCCCTGGAGGGCAATGCAGGTCTGTATAATAACACATGGAGGCTTCCCACTGGCATCACGTTCTTGCCCACATTTGGAATCATCAGGTGCTCTTGTTTGCCCACCTCATAGTGTGGAGTGGTCATGCCTTAACCACTGTGTAAATAGCCACCACACAACCACTGAAAAAAGTCACGCGTTGTCCTCACAGAGCCGTGTCCTGCCTCAGGGGAATGGTGCTGCGTGCCTGGCACATGCAAGGGGTAGAGGAAAGGGGCCCAGGTCCCTAGTCTTCGGTGACAGTCGACCCTTGCTTACAGGCTGGCCCATCCTCCTGGGGCTGACTGGAGTCCCCGCAGCCTTACAGGTCCTCTTCCTGCCCTTCTTCCCTGAGAGCCCCCGCTACCTGCTGATTCAGAAGAAAGACGTGTCAGCCACCGAGAAAGGTGAGGTTTATGTGGTCTCCTCTTCACCCTGGATCCCCAGGCTCTTCAGCTCTGAGTTCATGCCCTCTGCTTGTCTCTCCCCTCAGCCCTGCAGAGGCTTCGAGGTTGGAAGGATGTGACCCTAGAAATGGAGGAGATCCAGAGGGAGGATGAGGCTGAGAAGGCCGCGGGCTTTATCTCTGTGTGGAAGTTGTTCAAGATGCAGTCCCTGCGCTGGCAACTCATCTCCATCATCGTCCTCATGGCTGGCCAGCAGCTGTCAGGAGTGAACGCGGTATGGGCAGCCTGTGGGCTTAGGGGCAGCAGTGTGTGACCGGGTGCTAACAACGATTCTTGCATATAGCTCTGAGGAGTTGGGGTGCAGTGGGCCACTGGCCACCCTACCTTTAAGGCCCTCTGCCAAACCCATGGTTGCCTTCCAGATCTACTACTATGCTGACAAGATCTACCTCAGCGCAGGTGTGAAGAGCAATGACGTCCAGTATGTGACTGCTGGGACAGGGGCAGTCAATGTGTTCATGACCATTGTCACGGTGAGTGTCTATGAGGCTGTGGTCCTATCAGCCACCAGGGGTGGAGTGAAGAAGATCCTAACCTTGGAGGGATCTGGGGCCTGAAGTATGCAATGTGCCCCTTGGGCCCTGATCCTCCAGCCTCAAAGCTCTGCTGTGAGGACATACCTGACTCCAATGGGGAGCAGCCATGGACCCCTAAAAGCAGAGGCCCAAACAGATGTTCCCACTGTGTGCAGTGACTCTGCTCTGACCTCTTCTATCTGGGGCTGCTGAGCATGGCAGAAATGGAGGGAGTCTCTGCACAGGGTAGCTCAGTGGCCCTACAAGGAGCTCATGACTCACTGCTTAGGTAGTACCTGAGTGAGATTTGTCCCCCTGTTCAGAGAAGCCAGCCAGGCCTCCATGTGGGCCTGAAGCTTAGAGTCACAGGACACAGGCCCTTAATTTGGGCTCTCATTTGAGAGTGGACATCTGGGGCCCTAGTGATTCAGCTGGACCTCTCCACTGGCCACCCAAGGACACATGTTCTGTGCATGCATGTACAATTACATACACACTGGTGGCTGGGCACACACTCCTCCTGACACCTCAAAAGTTGGTTGAGGGATAATGAGGGTGTTCCCATGATGGCAGCCCCAGGCAAGGGTGCTCTGTCCCACAGAAACATGGGGCACTGGCTCTAGAACCTCACTTCCTCCCTCCCACACCTCCAGATATTTGTGGTAGAGCTTTGGGGACGGCGGCTTCTACTCCTCCTTGGCTTCTCCACCTGCCTCACTGCCTGTATCGTGCTGACGGTCGCTCTGGCGCTGCAGGTAAAGGATGCTGTGACAATTACCCGTTTAAAGAAGGCTCAGAGAAGGCACCAAAATGCACTGGTGTCACATGGGGGGGTGGAGAAAGAGACTTCCTCTTGGGGTACTTTAAACCATGTGTGAACCCAAATTTGAATTCCCCACTTCTCTCCCTGTATCTTCCACTGGTTCGCAGTTTGTGACCTGTGTGTGGCCTGTGTGTGTCCAATATCTGTGTCCCTAACAGAGGGCTTTGAGCTATATTTATTGAACAGCACAGTAAACACTGTGAGATTGGAAAAGAATGAGGGATACTTTTCTTTCTTCCTTTTATTTTTCTTCTTTTTTTTCTTCCTTTTTTCTTTCTTCCTTCCTTCTTTCCTTTCCTTTTCTTTCTTTCTTTTTTTCAGACAGGGTCTCTACATAGCTCTGGCTGTCCTAGAACTCACTATGTAGACCAGGCTGGCCCTGAACTCCCAAGTACTGGGATTAAAGGTATACACCACCACTGCTTGGCTATTTTACAGAATTTTTTAACAGAGTTTTATAAGGGAAGACATTATTTACTGACCCCCAATAAATTTACTGGCCCAGAATAGCATTCAAAGTCACACACAGATATTATCAGCCTATATCCACATTTTACTTCCAACACATGTGAGATATTTGTTGTTGAAGTTTGCTTTTAACATGTTGGCTGCTTTCAGCTAATAATTACCACAACATACACACACACACACACACACACACACACACACATGCACACGCACGTGCACTCACACATGTGCACAGAAGCATGGAAAGACAGGCTATAGAAGAGTACATAACTAAAGATTAAAGCTATGCATTTAGCTTAGGTTGTAAGAGCTAATTGCATAGGAAATCAAGATATTGTCAGGTTGGTTATACTGTTGTATTGATGGGACAATAAACTTATACAGCTGGAATACACAGCAGGAGAGCAGGTTAAGTACACAGTCATCAATGATCTCAAGGCCTATTAGTAACTTAGCTTCAGGGTCCAGCAAAAGTTCAGCCCCTTTGAAGGCTAGAGGCATTTTCAGAAAAAGCTTGTCACATCAGGTACCAGCTGTGCTGGTGGCCCTGCTCAGGAACAACACTATATTGCTCCCAACCTATGTTTTTACCACAGTAAAGGGACTAGGCACCAAAAATTAGTGTATTTTAGCAAGTACAGTCTTTGTCAGGTGTCTAGGGACCATGTGCCCCTCCCTCAGCAAATCCAGCCCCCTCTCAGCTGACTTCTAAGATCTCATCACGTGGTCTAGCCAAGTCACTGCTGGCTCCTTCCAGACCCAGCAGGTCTTCGCTTTGCCAGGTGCTGACTTCCCGTTTTCCCACCCACAGGACACCGTCTCCTGGATGCCTTACGTCAGCATCGTCTGCGTCATCGTCTATGTCGTAGGACATGCCCTGGGACCCAGTATGTATCTCTAGGCTGGTTTTGTAGGTTCAATGCCCCACATCCTGGTCCTCCAGGAGCTTCTCTGAAAAACCCCAGGGAGGGTGGATGCATCCCAAGTGACTTCTGCCTTGCTCCTTTTAGCACAGGATAGAAGGGGCTGGCTTGGTCGCTTGGGGATTTAGGTGATGCTGGGGTCTCTGGGTTGTAAGCGCTGCCATGTTAGATCAACAGAATGAGCTCCACAGGCAGCCTCTGCCATGCATCACACCCAACATCCTTATGCCTGCATTTGCTTCCTCACTCAGCCACTCCCCAAAGTCCTGTGTCTTAGAGATACTCACTGCCCCCATGGCCAGGTGACCAGGGTGCCAAAACACCCACAGGCTCAAGGACCCTTTGTGAGTCACTCTGCCTTCAGGGAGGGTGTCTCCCCCTAACCTAACTATCATCCCTGCTTCCTCTCCTCACCCTTCCCTCTCACATCTCGCCACCATCCCTCTGTGCTCCCTCTTCAGGTCCCATCCCTGCCCTGCTCATCACTGAGATCTTCCTGCAGTCCTCCAGACCAGCCGCCTACATGGTCGGGGGTAGTGTCCACTGGCTCTCCAACTTCACCGTGGGGCTCATCTTCCCATTCATTCAAGTGAGTGGGACCCAAATCCCCAACCCACCAAGTCAGAACCTTCTAGCACATCCTCCCTCACTGGTCCCTCTTCCCACAGGTGGGCCTCGGTGCCTACAGCTTCATCATCTTCGCAATCATATGTCTCCTCACCACCATCTACATCTTCCTGGTCATCCCAGAGACCAAGGGCAGGTCATTCATTGAGATCAACCATATCTTTGCCAAGAAGAACAAGGTGTCGGATGTGTACCCAGAGAAGGAGGAACTCAAAGACCTTCCACCTGCTGTTTCTCCGTAGTACCAGAGCCAGGGCACGAGCCAGTGTAGCTGGTCTGCATGGACCTTTTCTCTGGACTTTGGTTCTGTCTTCTTATTGTCTGTGACACTGGAAATGAGACGAGCCTGGCAGAGAATGCCAGCCCCATCACCAGCCCCCATCCAGTGAGGACATCTGACCTCCTTTTGTGCTTTTCTGCTGTCTCTAAGCACAGAGGCCAGTCACAGGCTCTCAGCCACATGCGACACTGTCCCTCACCTTTGCTAAGGAGACTGTGGTGTGGGTACTGTAACACAGCTTTTCTAACAAAAACAGTTCCTGCAGGACCAGACGGGAGGACCACATTACACCAGCCAAGCTGACCCTTTGGTGGCTCCCACGTGCCTAGGGGGTCACTGAACCACAGTGACCCAAGGAGGTTGCTGGCATTTGCTCGGGATTGAAGTCATCCTTATCCTGACCCAGCAGTGTCATGAAGCTGGGGAACAGACCATGGAGAGATATTAACTGAGCATGAACTATTGACTGTAAATGATATTAGTGGAACACCTATGTATAACCAATAAAAGAGATCTGACACTTTTCATTTTGTAGAAGTAACAGTCTTATTAAACAAGAAACACAGAGCCAAATGCAGAGTTAAAAGCCCAAGAGGTCAGAGTAGTAGCTAAGAGCTGATACTAAAAACCCTTTCTTACCCTTCTCTGCCGCTGTCGTCCTTCCCCTCAGAAAGAGACCTACTTCCTGTGTATCTGTCTTTTTATTGACTTTCTGTTCTTCCTTCTCATTGGTTGTAAACCCAACCACATGACCTCCTCATCACTGCCTGTCTATACAGACCTCCAGGTCTTCTATGGTTGGTATTGAGATTAAAAGGCGTGTGTCTCCATGCTGGCTGTATCCTTGAACACACAGAGATCTGCCTGTCATGTGATGGGGATTAAAGGTGTGCGCCACCACCGCCCAGCTTCAGCTTTGTCTTGCTATTAGCTCTGACTCCCAGGTGACTTTATTTATTAACATACAAATAAAATCACATTTCAGTACAAATAAAATATCACCATATTACCTGGACATGCCAGTTCTCTGTGAGCAGAAGATGGCTGTCAGGGTGACCCCGCTGCTGAGGATGGCTGGTCCCCCGAGGGCAGGATTGGGCATGGAGGGACCCTTGGACACTCTCTGCTGAAGGGTGACAACTGCAAATGGTGTGAGGGGTGAGAGGTGTTATGTATGAAGTCGGGGCAGGGGCTCTGCATGTCTGCAGTTACACGGTGAATAAAAACCAAAGGGGTCTAAAGCTGCAGAAGGAGAAGTGGGAAGGATGGGAGGGCCCTTACATCAACATGGTGGAACTGGAGTCTTAGAGACGTGGGAGTGTGCGTGTGTGTGTGTGTGTGTGTGTGTGTGTGTGTGTGTGTGTGTGATTACAGAAGTGTAGAGAAAGCCTTGAGGTGTGAGGAAGGAAATGCTAAACGGTGGGCTATGGGATATGCTGTCTTCTCCTAAGCAGGGCAGCAGTCAGGGTGATGCAGACAGCTATGGGAGTCAGGGGCAGTTGTTACAGATACAGAATAGAGACTCTCTGGCATCTAGTCATGCAACCAGCAAGAGCAGTATGACACGCAGGAGGCACATGCTATGATTGAGCCATCCTTGATGTACTACAACACATGAGCAACACAGAACCATTGAAAGATGAACTCCTCGAATGCCTGGGAGGGGTGATGTCAGAACTGGGAGGTGAGGACTTTGGTACCATTGTGGATTCTGCTCACAGGAACAGTAGTACCTGGAGCCAGGGGATCCCTGAATCTACTCTCCGGTCCAAACCTTGGTTCTGCCATTTATTAACCATGCAGAATGCTAAGTTAGTTAGCTTCTCTGTATTTCAAGTCAAAGTGAAACAAACAGGACACGTCCCATGTGGCTGCCGCAGGAATTAAATGACTTCATGTCTGTAGCATCTAGCTCAGTGGTACGTGTTGGGTACTCTCTGCTTTGTTGACGTGCTTGGGAATGAGCCTTCATCTTGAGAATGCATAAACCCACAAGTGAAACACACTGGAAGAGAGCAGCTTCGTGAGTGGACGGCAGATGGAGGGAGCCATCATAGCAGTGGGAGAGTACAGATGGTATGGGATCCTGGGATACTCTGTGTGGCGAAAGATTAAAGTTGGAGATCTTGGCACAAACTCACATACAGTTTAAGACTCACACAGTTATACATAGAAATGTCTAGAATTCTGCTTATGTAAGTGAGTTATGGCAAGAGGTATGAGGCATGAGAGTAGGGTGATAAAGACTTAGAAAATATTAGGGGATCTCCAGTTAGTGAGGATTCAATAGAAGTAGGACATTCTGCTCAAGGGAGCCCTCAATATTTTGGTATAGAAGGAACCCAAGGAAGTTAGGTCCTATAAAAGAGCCTATAAGTCTTTGGGATGGGGCAGGGTCTTACTGTGTATCCCTGGCTGGCCCGGAACTTGCTTTGTAGACCAGGATGGTGTTGAACTCAGAGGTCTGCCTGCCTCTGCCTCCTGAGTAGTCGGATTAAATGGGTGCTCTACCACACTCAGTAACACTTTAAGTCTTGAAAGCCGCTCTGAGTCTGAACTTGGTTATTATGATAGTCCTGGAGGCTGAGTACGTGCCTCAGTGGTAGAGCTTAGCGTACACACAGCCCTGGCTGGGTTCCATCCCCAGCATTGAAAAACAATCAAGATAATCCTGGTGTTAGAAGAACACAGTGTCTAGCAGTTCCAGGTGGGGCATGAAAAGGGAGAGCCAGAGAAGGTGAGTGAAACGAGACAGAAAGGGAGACAGAAAAGGAAGGATTTAAGTGTGATGAGCAGCAGCCCTTGGGCTGGGCAGACCAGAGCCCCAGGCCTAATCACACAGTTGCTGCCCCACAGGAGAGCTGGGGAGCCCTAGAGAAAGCTAGGCCCCCAGAGCTGTTCTGACTGAGTTCAGACTTTATTTGTGTGAGCATCTTGGATATTTACAGAAGTTCAGAAATTAGGGGTTGCATGGAAGCCACAAGGAAGACCCAGTGACCAGTCTGACATCTGCTGGGGCCAAAGGAAGAGGCTCGTTGGGTTTGGTGGCCAGTGGCCCCAAAGGGCACAGTTTTGTGGGGGTGAGGGCAGAGGGTAGATCCTTACCTAAGGACTACTCCAAAGGTCAGAATAGTTACCTCTCCCTGTCCCCCGTCCCCTGCATCCCTGTCCCGTCTCCTCGTCCTCTGTCTCCCCATCCTCTGGCTTGAGTGCCATCTCACAGGTATCACACCCGTATGGTCAGAGCTTATGGCAAATAACTATCCAGATTCTAGAGGTCTGAAGTCAAGACGTTCCAAAGGCTCAGCCGGATGTGGTGGAAATGTCTGTAATGCTAGTACTTGCAAGGCGAAGGAAGAAGGATTAGGAGTTCAAGGTTATCCTTGGCTAAAAAGTAACTTCCAGGCTAGCTTGGGATACATGAGAATCTATCCCCAAAATCCAAAACCAATCCCCTCCCCTAGAAATGACACTTTGGGTGCCTCAGAATGGAAATGTGTCAGGAAAGTGGGTCGTGACAGGGAGGGTTTTGAGTGGTAACAGCAGCGGTGAAAGACAGGACTGGGAAAGGGTTTCTACCCCCAAAAGTCGGACACATTCAGATCCCAAGTCAGGCCCAGAATCTCCTCTGGACAGAAATTTCCACACTGTTCCATGGACCAAAATGTGGACTAACCTTGGTCACCTTGGTCACCTGCTTTTTATCGTGGAAATGAGAACATGAGGAAAACATTGGACTCTTAGGCACAATCAAAACAAAGAAAATGGCTGGAGAGATGGCTCAGTGGGTAAGAGCACTGGCTGCTCTTCCAGAGGTCCTGAGTTCAATTCCCAGCACCCACATGCAAACATTTATAACTCTAGGATATCTGATACCTCTTTTGGCCTCTGTGATGCATAGACATACATGCAGGCAAAACATACATATACATATATATATATATATATATATATATATATATATATCACCCATACATATAAAGTATAATCATGATTTTTTTTTAATGAGGAAAAGGCATTTTAGAAAAAGAGCAGGAAGTACACATCCATGAAGATGGATGTTTGCACCTCCATGGACACCTCCCCACCTCACCCTGAATCTATGGGAGGAAGACATCAGGAAAGGCAGGAGTTAAGGGCACACCTGGAAGAGCTTTGAGATGAAGTCCGAGGCTGTAATCTGAACGTTGGTGAGGTAAAGCTGCGCTGTTTCCAAGCTGCTCTCCAAGGCTGTTCCTGGCCCTGGAGAAAGACGTGGGAAGAGCAGCTGGCCGTCCCTTGTTTGTTCAGGCTGTGAGATTTGGTTCTCTGTTTTGTTTGCTTATGAGACAATGTCTCCCGCAGCCTCAGATGGCCTCAAAATCACTATGTAGGAGCCAGTGAGGTAGCCTGCAGGTGACCTTATCCTGTGTCACCAGCCACCAAGCCTGAAAACCTGAGTTCGGTTCTTGGGACCCATATGATGAAAGAAGAGAACTGTATGACCCTAATAAACTTATCTGGGGTCAGAGAACAGAACAGCCACTAGATATAGAGGCCAGAAAATGGTGGCGCACACGCCTTCAATCCTATCACTTGGGAGGCAGAGATCCATCCGGATCTCTGTGAGTTTAAAGGCACACTGGAAACAGCTAGGCATGGTGACTCACGCCTTTAATCCCAGGAAGTGAGGGCAGAAAGCAAAAAGGTATATAAGGCGTGAAAACCAGGAACTAGAGTTGGTTAAGCTTTTAGGCTTTTGAGCAGCAGTTCAGCTGAGAGGTATCCAGTCTAAGGAAACAGGATCAGCTGAGGAATTGCGAGATGAGGAAGCTGTGGCTTGTTCTGTTTCTCTGATCTTTCAGCATTCACCCCAATACCTGGCTCCAGGTTTGTTTTTATTAATAAGATCTTTAAGATTCCTGCTACAGAGAACCAGTGCTTACATGCACACACACTAAATACTAAGTAGTGGAAGGGGAAAACAATCTCACTATGTAGCCCAGGCTAGTCTGGGATTCCTGATCCTCCGCCACACCAACGAAGAGCTGGGGTTACAAGGTTTGGTTCTTTGATCCCTGAACACTCCCAGTTCCTCCTCGCTCTGTTGTTTGATGTTGCTTTTGTCATCCTGTGCGTTGCTCTTTTTGCCGGGACTGGGTGTGGGACCCAGAATCCTGTGCACACTAAGCATCTACCCTTGAAAGTGGTGAAAGGAAAGCCAGGAAGGAACGTGGGATTTGTGTGCGAATGGTGGAGAAAAGGTTTCCTGAGAGTGAAAAAGGAAGCCCAGCACATCTTACAAAACAGATGGAGCTAGTATAACACTAATCTCCTGTCCTCTAAAACCAGACACATAAAGCCTGTGAAATTTATGAAAATCCTGGCCAACATTATGTTGTAGAATATTATTTTAAGATGTGTTACATTTTTATGCTGTGGAACATTTGTTTAATGATGCAAAGATATATTGCATCCTTTTATGTTGCATTTGTTTAACTCTATAAAGTTGTGATAAGCCTATCTAAAATACCTGATGGTCTAATAAAGAGCTGAACAGCCAACAGTGAGGCAGGAGAAAGGACAGGTGGAGCTGGCAGGCAGAGAGAATAAATAGAAGAAAAAGAGGGATGAAGAAGCAAAAATAGAAGGAATGAGAAAAGGAAGGAGGATGACATCAGGGGCCAGCCACCCAGTTACACAGCAAGCCACAGAGTAAGAAGTAAAGAAAGGTATAAAGAAACAGAGAAAGGTAAAAGCACAGAGGCAAAAGATAAATGGGATAGTTTAAGTTAAGGAAAGCTAGCAAGAATCAAGCCAAGCTAAGGCTGGGCATTTATAAGAAAGAATAAGACTCCATGTGATTTATTTGGGAGGTGGGTGACAGGCCCCCCAAAGAGCAAAGAGCCCAAAGAGTAAAGAGTAAAAACAGCCAACAACAGTATTAACTATACATAGCCACACTTGAAAAGTTACATTTAGACATTGAATTCCATTTCCCGTACAAATATGAATTCCTTGCACTCCCACAGTATAACTCATGATTTCCATGCCCTCCTCCATAGGCTTAGAAGCCAAGATGATTTATTAACCACCACAGGGATTTTCATATCTCCCAACTCACTCCTGTGTTAATTGGAGGATTCAGAACATAGGCCCAATATGTATCGTTGGTCCTCATTACCTGTACAGTTACCACAGATAGCACAACAAGGAACAAAGTTGCAGCATTGGAAGGTTCCCCAGCTGGTCAAACTGTTCTTCCCCCTTCATCAGACAATGTCCCTGGTAGGAGAATCAGCAGTCTGTTTCAAAGGCATTTTTAAAATCTCTTTCTTCCACAACTTTCTGTCTCCTGCAGAAACATAAACATACCCTCGGCCCCAATATAACTCTTCCTAGGTTTCCATTCCGATGTTAAAATATTCCTGTGGCACACAGTTTGACTCAGTTTTCTCCTGTGGTCCAATGCCTTTCAGCAGCTGGTGTCCCTGCTTCATTAGCATTTAAAAAATTTAAAGTTAGTAAAGCATGATGGGATCTATCCCTGGGAGTCTTCATATCCCCCTTCTGTTTAAAAAGCATCTCTTTAGAATATGATTATTTATCATTTAACAATTGCTTGTCCTGTAGGATTATAAAGTATCCTGTAATGAGTTTCATGTTATAACACACACAAAAATTGTTTTATTTTGTTGGAAACATATGCAGTTTTGATCTGTATTGGTAAGCCCATTTCTGTCACCTCTAATAAGTGTGTAATTACAGAATCAGCCTTTTTAGAACTCAAAGTAGATGCCCATTGAAATCCAGAGTACATATCAATGGTATGATGAATATATTTTAATTTTTAAATTTTTGCTAAATTAAATACATCCATTTGTCAAATTGTGTACCTTTAGGATTATTTCCTGCAGGTAAAGGGACTTGATTATACAAAGAACAAGAAAGACAAATTTTTATAATTTCTTTAGCTTGTTGCCTGGTAATGGAAAACTTTTTCTTTAAGCCTTTACTATTAACATGATGTTTTTTTAAATGAAATTCTGAAGCTTCCAGCACATTTCCTACCAGTAATTGATCAGTTTCTTCATTTCCTTATGCTAGTGGCCCAGGCAATCCAGTAAGAGACTGAATATGAGTGATATATAGTGGATAATTTCTGTCTTGGATTGCTTGTTGCAGTTGCAATAATCAAAAAATTAATTCTGAATTATCAGGAATAAGTTCAGCAGTTTCTATATGTAATACAATCCCTTCTGCATATTGAGAATTAGTAATTATATTAAGGGATTCATAAAATCTAATAAAACCATTAGAATGGCATATAACTCTGATTTTTGGACTGAGACATTATGGACTTTGAATTACTTTACTGATGTTTTCTGCTTTATAACCAGCCATTCCTAATTTATTTGCATCAGTATAAAATGTAAGAGCCCCAGAAATAGGTACTTTTATTTATTTATATTTTTACTATGCAGGGAAGAATCCATTTAGTTCTTTTTATAAACTGAAGCCACTTACTTTACAGATATTTGTTGTTAATTTCTCCTAAGAAATTACCACAAGCTCTTTGTCAGTCATCATTAATCACCTCCAATTGCATAATTTCAACATTAGTATAGGGTACTACAATCTCAGCTGGATCCATTGCTGATAATTGATGAAGTCTTGTTTTTCCATTTATAATTAATTTAGAAACCTTTTCTAGGTCAGGTGGTAGTGGCAGCCCTTAATCCCAGCACTCAGGAGGCAGAGCCAGGCAGATCTCTGTGAGTTCAAGGCCAGCCTGGTCTACAGAGCGAGATCCAGGACAGGCACCAAAACTACACTGAGAAACTGTCTCAAAACAAAAAAAGAAAGAAACCTTTTCTATATAGTTTTTTAACTTTTTATTCTGTTTGTGAGCTAAAGTAAATCCATTCTAAAATACCATCCTCCCTTTGCATAATGAGTCTAGAAAGGAGGTAGGTAGAAGGTAAAATAACTAAAATACACTCAATTTTGAGATCTAATCAATCTATTTAGGCATTTCACAATTTCTGTTCTACTTGGGCCAATTCCTTTTCTGCTTCAGCTGTTAACTGTGTTGAACTGTTTAAGTCTAGGTCACCTTGCAAAATTTTAAACAAATTACATAATTCTTGAGTAGTCCATCCAATGATAGGCTTCAACCAGTTAATAACATCCAATAATTTTTTAAAATCATTAGGAGTGTACAATTGATCTCTCCTAATCTATACTTTTTGTGGCTTGATTCTCTGTTTACTTAATTTAAATCATAAATAATTAAGAGAATCTCCTCTTTGTATTTACTCAGGAACAATCCATAATCCCCAACAAGGTAAAATCCTTTGTATTTCATTAAACGTTCTTTCTAAAGTATCTGTATCAGAAGAATTCAAGAAAATATCATTCATATAATAGTAAATAATGGATTGAGAAAATTGTTTATTAATTATCTCCAATGGTTGATTTACAAAATATTGACTCAAAGTTAGACTATTCAACATTTCCTGTGAAAGGACTTTTCCATTGATATCATTTTATAGGATAGTTATTATTATAAGTAGTCACTGTGAAAGCAAATTTCTCTCTATCTTGTTCTTGTAAAGGATAATGAAGAAACAATCTAGTAAATCAATAACTATAATAGGCCAATCTTTAGGTAATAAAGAAGGTAAAGGAATTCCAGGCTATAAAGGACCCATAGGTTGAATTACTTTATTTACAGCTCTCAGATCAGTTAACGTCTCCATTTTCCAGATTTCTTTTTTATTACAAGTACAGAAGAATTTCAAGGACTAGTAGTTTCCTCAATATGCTTAGCATCTAAATGTTCTTTTATTAATTGTTCAAGTACGTATAATTATTTTTAGTTAAGGGCCACTGCTCCACACATGCAGGCTTGTTAGTTAACCATTTTAAAGGCTGAGCAGTTGGGCTTCTGGCAGTGGCCCCTACTCCAAATTAGGGTAGCCAAGTCCTATTTTGTCCTGCTGGTGGACATAATTCTTTTCAATACCTTTTCTAGGAATGTATCCCATTTTTAACATCATTCTATTATCCGTTTCTGAAATTGCAGGAATATTAATCTGAGCTCCCCATTGTTGTAACAAATCTATCTCCCATAAATTCATGGCTATATCAGCCACATATATCATAGAATGTTATTTTAAGGTGTGTTACATTTGTTTATGCTGTGGAACATTGGTTTAATGATGCAAAAATATGATGTATTCTTTTATGTTGCATTTGTTTAACTCTGTGAAGCTGTGATACTTTGCCTGTCTAAAACATCTGATTGGTCTAATAAAGAGCTGAATAGCCCATAGCAAGTCAGAAGAAAGGATAGGCGGGGCTGGCAGGCAGAGAGAATAAATAGAAGGGAAAATCTGGGAGGAGAAAATCGAGATCGAGGAGCAAGGAAAGAAGGGGCCAGCCACACAGCCACATAGCCAGGCACAGAATAAGAAGGAAAGGAAAGATATACAGAAATAGAGAAAAGTAAAAGTACAGAAGCAAAAGGTAGATGAGATAATTTAAATTAAGTAAAGCTGGCTAAGTACTCAGTTGAGTGTCCGTGATTCCTTGTATAAATAATCCACCTCTGGATTTTCCTTTTGGGGAAGCAGAGCCAGGAGAAGGGCAGAAACTCACTTCCTTGTGAACTGGTAACACACTTTAGCCATAGGCAGTTGTGATGTCTGCTGTTTGGGATCTACGTGCTAGTGGGGTTTTCCCAAAGGCATTCAGCTCTGGAGCAGGCTTGACTCTGGCCAAACCCTGAGCCACTGTGAATTTTCTGGTGTTCTTCTGATTTACTGGAGTGATTTTAAGGTTTTCAAATCTTATATGGCTCCTTTTTATCTCTAGTTATGGATCACACATAGATAGGTGTATATACAGCTAAATTTGAGCAATCTTATTACTGAGACTAGCCTCCCTGGGCCGTGGTCCTTGATGTTCCTTCCACACTTCGGAACTGGCACTGCCTGACCCACTCCCGAGAGCTCTAGTTTTCCATTCCAGTTTGCTCCAGGATTTCAGGGACTCTTAAGATGGAGGCCAGGTCACCTGAGTTAGTCCCGTGTGCTTTCCACCAGGAAATATTGTGTGTACAGATTGGCACGGCCTCACCCTCCTAGGTGTGTCTCACTGTAGGAGATTGTTCTGATTGGAATAGTTGAGTATATGCTAATTTAAAAATGCACATATTTTGCATTTGATTTCTACAAAGTTGAAATGTTTAGAGAAGATTGTAAAAAACTAACTAAATACAGTGTCTTGCATTGTTAAACAAAGTGTTTATGATGTTGCAGCCCTTTTGTGGCTTCCCTCTTTTGCAGCACACTCTGGCTTATAAGCCATTGTTAGCACAAGTGACAGGACTCAGATACTGTCTGGTTATCTGAGGAAGATGGGAACCAGGCCCAGGGGTCAAGCTGCCCATTTCCCAAAAGTGGGCTGTGTCCTCTGGGAGAAATAATTGTTGGTGGCTGCAGACATTAAGAATCCTTCCCCTTTTATTCCTGCCTCCAGATTTCTTTAATTAAAGGCATGTGTAGCATGAATCTTAAAAGTTCTTATTAATAAAATCAAACCTGAGGCCAGTTATTGGGGTGAACACTGGAAGATCAGAGAGACAGAACAAGCCACAGCTATCTCACCTTGCCAATTCTCAGCTGGTCCTGTTTCCTCAGGCTGGAAGCTTCTGTGTCCTCATCCCAATGGCTCTCAGCTGAACTGCTGCTTGAATCCTGAATGGTTAACCAGCCAAATGCTTAACCAGCCAAATGCTTAACCAGCCAAATGCTTCTAGTTCCTAGTCCTCATGCCTTATATACCTTTCTGCTTTCTACCACCACTCCCTGGGATTAAAGGCTTGCTTTCTGAGATTAAAGGCATGATGAGTCACCATGCCTGTCTGTATCCTTGAACACATAGATTTCTGCCTCTGGAATGGTAGAATTAAAGGCGTGTGCTACCACTGCCTATCCTTTATGTTTAATATTGTGGCTGCTCTGTCTCTGACCCCAGATAAGTTTATTAGCATGAACAATATTTGGGGAAATACAATACCACAGGCATGTTTTACTACACCTGGAAAAAAAAAAGAAAAGAAAAGCTGGCTAGAAATAAGCCAAGTTAAGGCCAGGCATTCATAAGAAGAATAAGACTGTGTGTATTTATTTGGGAGCTGGGTGGTGGGTCTCCCAAAAGACCAAAGAGTAAAGAGTAAAAACAACAACAACACCACACATAAGGCTTTAATATCCCTATTTTTCCTTCAGGTCCTATACATTTAATCTACTTTACACTTTGTTTCACCTAATGTTCCAATGCCTAAAAACTAAGTGGTGACTTCTTGTAAAGGCCAGTTGGGATTCCAAGATTCTTGAGACATTATAGACACATTAGCTCCAGTATCCACTAACCCTTCAATCTCAACTTTGTTCTCTCATCATTAATAACAGTTTGCCAAAATACTTTCTTCCCAGGCTTCCAAACTCTCCTGTCCTGTATATTGAAGCTGATTTACCTTTACAATATGGGAGTAATAACAATTGAGCAGTTCTATCCCCTGCTTCTATTTGCATAGTCCTTTTTACATAAGCCATAATTTTAATTTCTCCTTTATAATCTTCATCTGTAGTTCCTGGATGTACAATAAAACCTTCAGATATTAAACTACTTACTCCCACAATTATCCCTACTGTCCTTGCGGAAAGAGGACCATACACCCCAGTAGCTATTCTATAACAAAGAATTTGTGGAGATAATGTAAGATGTTTGCCCATTCCTAAATTTAAAGCAGTATTAAATCTCCAATACTGAGCCTGAGTTTTCCTTAAGGATACCCAAAGAGCAGAGCCAAATCCTTAGTAGTGATAAATAGATAAGAACATACCTAATGATATAATTTAAAAATATGAATTTTGGTCTTTATTTGTTTATTTACTATGAAAATTAAACATTTATTGAAGCATTAACTAGATAATCAAGAGAAAATAACATCTTCCATGTAAGAATGACTAATACCTCTGGAAATTTAAACAGCATCAACTCAGTACTTTAAGCCCTGGTTGTGATTGTTTTGTACTAGAAGTTGGGCTTTTTAAAAAAAATTTATTTCTCCCATGACGGGATCATTAGTATTATGTTATTCCTGTTCTGAGGGAGGAAAAACATTTAAATCAAGAAAACAAACCAATAAAAACATGATAAGTTCTGGGTTGGCTATGCTAGCCCATGCTACAGCTGTGGAGTCCCACCCATTATCCTTCGGAATTCAGGTGTTGCTGCTCTGCACTGGTGGGCCCTTAGCTGAAAGATCTGACAGGCAGAGCTAGAGAGATCGAAGTTCCAGCCATGATTAATCTTTTCCAATCTTTTGGAATAAATCTGAGTAGCCCAACTATTTAAAATTCATCTTACATAAGGCAAATGCATCCCATATGCCACCACAGCTTCTTTAAATCAATTTAGATCTGTCATTTCTGTAGGTTTCCAATTAGTAACTGATAAGTTTTGGATCCCCAGTTATTGGATATCTTCCACCACTGATGTAATAAGTCAGATCAGGCTAAATTAATAAATCTAGGTTTAATGAACAGAACAAAGCAACTCCTTAGTGACTCTCAGGAGAGCAGGAGAGGAATCATGTGGAAAATATGGCTACCAGGTCTTAAGTAGCCTGTAGGTGTGGTCTTGAGCAGCCCCTAGGGTAGAAGCTGACCCTTGGTGGGCTTTCTGAGGGGAGGGGTTGCTGCTTGGTGGGTTTTTTGAGGGGGCAGGGCATGGAATGAGAGGAGTAAGACCTGAACATGGAATGGGGTCCCATGCTGGAGATCCCCAACATTCCAACCTTTTGGGTATACATGGACGCTGGTAGGGCTTCCACCTAAACAGTAACTATCAGCAAAGGCTTTTTTCCTGCCCCTTCTTCCACTGGGAAAATCTTTTTTTCTTGATTAAACACATCCCCTTTCTCTACTGATAAGGGCCTTTTTTCCTTTATTTATTCTTTTTCTCAGAGATCATTTTACTTGTATCTTTAATATTTGCAATAATTGTGCAGTTAATGTTTTTTCTTTTAACAAGCATTTTAACAGCTGCACTGCCAGGAGCCATGTGACTTCTTCAGGAGACAAGATCTGAAAATAGCACAAACAAATTCTCCTTGTGGTAAGACCTGGAGAATCTGACCCATTTTGGCAAGGCTGATGGATAGTTCACTGCATAATTCTGGGCATGACCCCATGAGCATATGTACTACTTTCTCTCCTTGCTTTCTTTATACAAATCATATTGCTGGATGCCTCTAGTTTCACTTTCTCTGACTACAGATAAAATAGCTATTACAAAAGGAAAACCTCCTCCTGATAAAATATGCAGAGGACCTGATTCAGCCCCTAAAGCCTTTGATGTTTCAAGTGTGACCATGAATTCAGGCTTTTTAAGAACAGCATGTTGACTTTCCAACACACCTTTTGACTAGCCTGAAAGAGTCACAGCAGTTCATGATAATATTACAAATTTGCATAACTGTTCTGGAGAGAATGATTTTGAGAGTCTAGGAGAAATGCTAATAAATAGATGATGTAAGGCATTAATGGGAACAGTCTGGGAACAGGGAATAAAGCAGAATCATAGAAACCCACAATGCCATCATTTCTAATAGTTGTGCCAATACTGTAGGAAGCTGAGAGGCAGGAGACATGAGAACAAGGATAAGCAATACCAACTATTAAAAGTAAGTTTCCAAGTTATGTTGTCCATAGGATGAATGGAAAAACCTGAAAGAGATAGACTAGGACAGAATGAAGAATAAATTGCTTCCATCTTGGCTGGTGAGTTGATTGTGAGAACTTAGATTTTTACCAGAGGTAAATAAATGTTAAACCACTAGAGGCAAAACTCTCTTTCACTTTGCATGACACTGTCACCGCACATGCTGCCAACTGGGCACACTCTTCTACCTGGAGGTGTGCCTGGTTAGAAGACTTCCTTTGTCACTGCAACACTGTTGATGCTTCTAACATCAGAGCTGTAGATAAAGTAGGTAATGGTTACCATGGGAAAGTGGGGGATGGAGGGGGAATGAGGTAAAGGAACAAACTGGCAATTATTGTAACCATTATTTGAAACATAAGGAAACAAATTTGGTTGTAAAACTGTTCATGCAAATTATTGAAATAGTATAAACAAAAATGGCCCAGGCTACCTGGGGGTCCACTTGTTTGAAACAGGTGGTCATAGTTTCTTCATTGTGCCAACTTCACACACCTGTCCCAGGTCATTGGACCCATTTGGAGCAAGGCTCCCTGCACTGCACATTTTGTTGCTCCTGAGATGGGAAATTAAATTCCCCATGTCCCTGCCAGATCCTGAGTCCTCACTTACACGTGAGTGCACATTTTTACCTCCAGTCCTGGAGTATCTGGATACCTTCTTCATCCGAGCCCACCAATTGTCAGTGTTCGTATTGCTTCCTTCCTTCCTTCCTTCCTTCCTTCCTTCCTTCCTTCCTTCCTTCTTCCCTCTCTTTCTTCCTTCTTTCCTTCCATCTTTCCTCCCTCTCTTCCTTCCTTTCCTAACAGAGACAATTCTGACATGAATATCCTTCTGTTATTCAATGTTTTATTGACTTATTAAACACTTGTGTTAATCAGCTATCATCATCCTGATAAAGGAGATCAGATCAGTTCCCTCCCTTTATCATGTGGGTTCCTGGGATTGAACTCAAGTCCTCAGACACGGCAGCTCACAACTCTACCCTCTGAGTCATTTGCCGGTTACATAACCAACTTTAAAATAGGAATGTACTCATTTCTGCCTAGGAACCATCACTGTATGGTCAGTTTGTCCTTTTGCTCTTGTGTCTTGAGTCAGCATGTCATGATGAGAACACACAGTGGGTGAAGGTTATTCACCTCACAGCCAGGAAGTGAAGGGAATAGAAGAGACAGACATCCCACAATCCTCTCCAAGAGCACATTTCTCACCACCACCTTCCACCACAACAAGCTGGGCCCAAGTCTTTAACACAAGGGTTTTGGAGTATCAAAGATCCAAACCACATCAATTACCATTATTTACTAATTACTTCTAGTCACTTTTTTCTAATACTTTAATTTCTCAGTGTAATTAGAAATAATAAGGTTGTAGGCTAGGGAGATGGCTCGGTCGGTAAAATGCTCGCCATACTGGGTTCTTGTAAACCATGTAACAGCTGGACATGGTAGCATGGATCTGAATCCCAGTGCTCCTATGTCAAGGTGGGAGGCAGAGACAGGAACATCCTCAGAAGCTGACAGCCCCCTAACCTAGCGAATGAAGCACTAAACAGTAATAGTCTCTGTCTCAAACAAGGTAGAAGCTGATAATAGATACCTGAAGTTGTCCTGAGACCTCCATGTGCATGTTCAAAGTCACACATTCACATCACATCACATACATCACACACACACACACACACACACACACACACACGCACACGCACACGCACACGCACACGCATGCATGCACGCACGCACGCACACACGCGCACATACACACACTATGGTGGTTTGAGTGAGAAATGTCCCCCATGGCACTTGGTTTCCAGTTGGTTGTGTAGTTTGGGGAGGTCTAGATGTCACTGGAGGTGGGCTGTGAGAGTATGTATCCTTACCCTACTTCTAATTTGCCCTCTCTGATTTGTGCTTGCATAAAGATGTGAGCTCTAGGCTTCCTGCCCCACTGCTTACCAATTGCTGCTGTGCCTCCCCGCACTGATGGATTCTTACCTCTCTTGAACCAGAGCCAAAATAAACTCTCTCTTCTTTGAGTTGCCTCTGTTCATCATTTTTTATTACTGTGGAATAATCCTTCTGTACACTGTGTGACTATGTGTCGCTATGATTGGTTTAATAAACAAGTTGACTGGCTAAAAGCTGAACAGAATAAAGTCAGGCGGGAAAGCCAAACTGAGAATAATGGGATGAGGAAGGGCAGAGTCAGAGGGGTCACCAGCCAGATAGAGAATGAGTCAGACATACAAAATGGGATAGAACAAACCTCAGAGCAACACATAGATTAATAGAAATGGGTTAAGTTGTAAGAGTTAATTAATAACAAGCCTAAGCTATTGGCCAAGCATTTATAACTTACATTAAGTCTCCAAGTCAGTTATTTGGGAAGTAGCTGATGGTTATTTAGGAACAAGTGGTCAGGACAGAAAAACTCTGCCTCCATATGGCACCCAAATGTTTGATCAGAATGTCCATGTAAAACCTGACAAAGCTTAAAAAAGGATTCTAGACACACAAGAGTCAAACATGGCTTCTTGGTAGCCGAATTTTCTCCGGTGGACTCTGTTCACTGGTGGTGAGCAGAGGCATAGCTCCTTTAAGAGATAGCTTCCTGGCTCAGTGCTAGTGGCTGAAACTGGTGGCTCTTTTAAGAGGCACTACTACCTTATATGGCATTTATGACCAGCGGGTGGCACACTACTCAGTGGAGGCATGGACACAGAAACATCCCAGAATTGGGGTGGTAAACATGGCTCCCAGAGCTGGTGGTAACTGTGCCTCCACCATAAGACTAGGCTCTCAGAGAACCAAGGTGGACAAGCCAGCCACTAGCATGCCACACAGCAGTTTTTTGCTCATGCAGACATAAAAGGTTACAGATGCACAGTAAAGACAGATTCAGACAAAAAGAGCCTCTAAATGAGTCACAGTGTGTTTAAAAATATGTGTAGGCTTGAGAGAGAGAAGAGGAAAAATATATACAGTCTTAGATTAAAAAAATATAGTTTTAAGCTGGGCAGCGGTGGTGCATGCCTTTAATCCCAGTGCTCAGGAGGCAGAGCCAGGTGGATCTCTGTGAGTTCAAGGCCAGCCTGGTCTACAGAGTGAGTTCCAGGAAAGGCACCAAAACTACCCAGAAAAACCTATCTCAAAAAAACCAAATATAGGGCTGGAGAGATGGCTCAGCGGTTAAGAGCACTGGCTGCTCTTCCAGAGGTCCTGAGTTCAATTCCCAGCAACCACATGGTGGCTCACAACCATCTGTAATAAGATCTAGTGCCCTCTTCTGGCCTGCAGGTGTATATGCAGACAGAACACTATACATAATAAATAAATAAATCTTTAAAAAAAAAACCCAAATATATTTTAAAATAAAATAAAGTCCTTAAAAAGGAAAAGAATAATAAAAAATGTAATAAGCCATGGAAAATATACAGAGAGTCTGAATACTGTATGTTATTGTGATGTCTTTGAATTTTTTGACTGCTGAGGAAGGAGCAATGGCTGCTAAGACACACTGAATTATAAATGCTGCTGGATTAAACCAACCTATATATTTCGAAAATATCTTGATTTCAAAATTAAAGTCAAAAGATGTGTTACATTGGGGGAGAGGTTACACTTTTATTTCCACAGAAAATGAGAAGTTATAGATTCCTTCTGGGTTAAGGAAAACCAGATGTGATCGAGGAAGACCCCCTGAAATCCTGACTACAGACATAAGAAAATAAACTTAAAGTAACTACAAGACGCGTGATGTATATTTTACCTGCTCAGACATAAAACAAAAAATCATCTTTGGCTGACTTATGTACAATACACAGTCTGTACTTGAATTAATGCAAGTGTGTATGTTACCTTTAAAAGTTTATTTATTTTCTGAGCAAAGAGACTAGTGAAAATAGGTGGCCCAGGTGATCCAGCATTTCAAAATGCCTCTGTTACAGTCTCCCCAAAATTCTGCATCCAGAAGAGCTTCAAGGCTGCTGGCTAAGATGATCCAGCCTCACAGAAGCCACTGGGGTTGAAGCTGCAGCTTGCTTTGATTTCCAAAACTCATTTCGGGGGAGTAACCAGTACCTTTTCCCTCCTTGTGGGAACTGGGGGGCTGCTGATTGGCAGTTGTAGGATGCAAAGACATAATCCATTCTGCACATGGATGCCACTGGCAAAGCATCAACACATATCTTATCAACCTGTTAAGGAGGATGGGCTCCTGCAGAAAGCCATTAAGGTCCAGAGGGCAAGAGGATCGTATACTAACTAAGCCAGCCTCGAGGAAACACAGCAGATCCAGCTGGCAGCCAGTACAGAGCAGGACCCGGTGGCATCTGAGAGGCAGAGTGTACCTGTTTGCCTACCTGAATGAGGATGGAGAACAAGGGGACAGGGACGCCTCTGCCCACAGCACACAAGAAAGGGGTAAGTGTCAATTTTGGAAACTGCCTCTCTCCCACCAAGCTGGAGATGTTGTCTGCAGATGAGTGGCCTGGAATCCATCTATTAAGGAGGACTTGAGGGGAGTGCCTGCCGAGATGGCAGGGTCGCAGGGAGACTACCACACCCAAACCCTGGGGCTCAGAGCATGCACGCTCCAGCGAAGCCTGGGGGGGGGGGGGGCAGACCCTGCTCCTTCACCCTTAAGGCAGGAAAAGCGTGTGCCTGGAAACAGGGAGTCCTCGGACAGCACACGCTTGGCTCACCTTCCCAAACAGCCCCCTCCTCCTCCTTCCAGGATTGGAGCCTGCTCCCAGCCAGGCCTTCCTGTCCATCTCAGGAGGAAGTGGAGGCCTAGCCTCCCTCACCCCAACCCCAATCCTAGAAGCTCCAGGAATCAACCCTCCAAGAGTCTCTGACCTCAGAACTCTCTCACACAGCGCCTGCAGTCCACGCTGGTCCTGACTACCCTAAGTGCATCCTTTGGCTCAGTCTTCCAGTACGGCTACAACATCGCTGTGATCAACACACCTCACAAGGTGGGCACAGGGCAGGTCCCATGGGTAGAAGTCAGAGGCTGTTTTGCTTCCGAACGCCTCCATCTTCTCCTAGGCCTCCCCTAGATGTCCACCTCTGGGGACCAGGGGCAGCTAGAGGCACTTCCCCAGCAATGTCATCTTTTCTAGGCACTACAAGAGTACTAGGAGACCTGGATTCTGTGCCTGAGCACCTTGAGCTTGGCCTCACTTTGCTCAGCTAGGGGGACCGTGTGTAGGTGACAGAGAGTCTGTTAGCACTTAGGGACTACGGTTGGGGCAAGGAGAAGCAACAGAGATAAAGGCTGGCTGGAGCGAGTTCAGGAGGAGACAGATGATGTGGTGCAGAAACACGGGCAGGGTGGACATACTTGTGAAGTAACTTTGCTATTTGGGGGAGTCCGAGAAGGAAGTTTAGTAGGGGATGACGAGGGGTCCAGTTTGGTTTTCACGTAGTGGGAGCCATGTGCATACTGAGGAGAGATTTGAGGTACAGAGGAAGACCAATGAAGCAGGGCTGGCTCCCAAGGACAGATGCAGAAAGGATGTCCCTGAGGAGCAAAGGGACAAGCACCTTAGGTGGTATGTATGTAAATTCAGCAGTATTTTTTAAAAATCGCTGTCACTAGGAGACAGGCACAGTGATGCTCATCTGTCATCCCAGATGCTAAGGAAGTGAAGAAGAGGACTGAGAGTTCGAGTAGCCCAGGTCAGTGAGACCCTGTATCAAAGATAAATAAATAAATAAATAAATAAATAAATAAATAAATAAATAAATAAAGAAGAGGACTGAGAGTTCGAGGCTAGCCTAGGTCAGTGAGACCCTGTATCAAAGATAGATAGATAAATAAATAAATAAATAAATAAATAAATAAATGAAGAAGAGGACTGAGAGTTCGAGGCTAGCCCAGGTCAGTGAGACCCTGTATCAAAGATAAATAAATAAATAAATAAATAAATAAATAAATGAAGAAGAGGACTGAGAGTTTTAGGCTAGCCCAGGTCAGTGAGACCCTGTATCAAAGACAGATAGATAGATAGATAGATAAATAAATAAATAAATAAATGTCATTAACTTACAGCTATTGTTTGTAGGAGGGAAAGCAAATAGTTATCCATGGTATATATACATATGTGACTATGTATGTATATGAATTGTATTTATATACATTTTATATTTACATATATTAGTAACTTATTATCATTGATAGAGCATCTTCGGTCTTATGAAGGTTTTGGTGGTATTACATTTTGCAATACTGAGAATCAAACCCAGGGCCTCATGCATATAAGTGTTCTACCACAGAGCAACATCCCCAGCCAGGTGTTTTTTTTTTAATATTTTATTTCACCAGGCATAATAGTGAACATCCTTAATTGTAGCACTGGTGAGACAGAGGCAGGAGGATGTCTTGTGAGTTCAAGGCCAGTCTGGTCTACATAAAAAGCTGCAGTTCAGCCAGGACTACATGGGGAGACCCTGTCTAAAAAAAGAAGAAGAAGAAGAAGAAAAAGAAGAAGAAGAAGAAGAAGAAGAAGAAGAAGAAGAAGAAGAAGAAGAAGAAGGAGAAGAAGAAATATATACATGTATAATTGCATTTATTTATATTTATTCACTCTGTCTTGAGTGTGTCTGAGTATGTGTGGAGCATGTACTTGCCACAGTGAGTGTATGAGGTCAGAGGACAACTCACAGGAATCCTCTCTCTGCTTCTACCTTGAGGGCCTGACTCAGGTCATCAGCTTTGGCAGTAACCACTGAGCCATCTCACTGGTCCCAGTCCTAGGTCTATTGAGACATTATATACATCAAGCTGGCCCTGAACTATCTTCCTGCCTCAGCCTCTCCAGTGTTGTGATTAGAGGCTTAAGCCACTGCCAATGGCCATGTCAGAGGAGCAGCAGATGGCAGTTGACTTCAGGGAGTCAACCCACCAGGAAGCGAATCCGTGATGGGTGAATCTCGGATAAGCAAGGCTCCAAGACCACAGACCCCAGAATGTCTTTTGCTTCTGCTCTGCCTTTACATGTTTGCTGCTGCCATCCTTCTCCAGTATCTGGCATGGTGTGAATGGGTGTGGGGAGATCCCCACTGCCTGTAATGCGGTGTGTTTATCTCATGGAAATATTCTGTTCTACTGAGCATTTTTACTTGTGGACTATTATGAAGATGATTTCTTCCTAAGCTGTACTGTCTAATTGATAATACTAACGTTAGTTTAAATAGAGTTTTGATGATTGAGAATAAATACAAGGAAGTGTCACACAGCTTGGGCCTAGGAGTTTCACTTAAGGAGCTGCAGAGATCACAGTTCAGATTAGTGATTAAGGAAAACAAAACAAAAAAAAAAAAAAGAAAGAAAACAGAACAAAAGAAATGATTAAGGAAAACAAATGAGTCCTAGGAGCCAGGCTGGCTTAAATTCTTTAAATCTTGATGTTGAAAGATACACTCACAGGTTTCAGTGTGCATCAGAGCTGAATCAAAGCCTTAAAATAACATCAGGTTAGACTGAGATGTTTTGATAATAGCTTTGAGATGAAAAACCCCAGAAAACAATCTAAAGTTTACAAGGACACATAGCTGACTTATAATTTCATTAGGTTAGGATCAAAGGACAAAGCAGTCCAAATATTACTAGCTGATATACTTTCCTTGCTAGTATTGGTTAGTGATCAAAGATGATGATTAATTCCTTGTACCCATTTCTGCCCTCAGTCTCCTGATATAAAAGACTATTGGCCGGGCGGTGGTGGCGCAGGCCTTTAATCCCAGCACTCGGGAGGCAGAGCCAGGTGGCTCTGTGAGTTCGAGGCCAGCCTAGGCTACCAAGTGAGTTCCAGGAAAAGGCACAAAGCTACACAGAGAAACCCTGTCTCAAAAAACCAAAAAAAAAAAAAAAGGCTATTAATATACCCTAAAGATTTAAAGTAGAGCTGACTGTTTTTCATGTATAAAAGGTCTGTGATTCCTTTAAGATTACCTTTCAAGATAAGCAATAAAGTGATTAATTCTTTCTTTGTAATTGCAATAGGCAGCCTGCTAGAAAAGAACTGGCTGAGAAAAATACCTTGCTTGCTCACACCCTGTTAATCTATTAGAAGTTGTTTGGGTGTGAATGTATGTGGGTTCTTCAGACAACTAGTTTATCTGTAGTACATAAAATGTTTAATCATGTAAGGGATATGGAAAACATGCTGTTTTTTACTTGTATTCATTGTAATCATTCACTTGAAAAATGAATGTAACCACATTGTAATTTTTATATTGCTTAAAATATTTTGCGGGGGGTATATAAGCTGTAAGTGAGAAAATAAAGTGAGTTAGAAGGAAAACATCAAGAGAGACCTAAGGGATGTTTCTGGAGAGAGGTAAGAATGGAGAATGGAGAATACAGAAGAAAGATTACAGAAAAAAGAACCATCAAGAGAGTGGATGAGTGTCTTTCCCTTATCCCTTCAGATAAAAAAGTCATACTCCCGACTCCCTGGATTTCTTTCCAGCCCTGCACTGCTGGAGGCTAGCCCTGAGGCAGCAGGCTAGCCCCCAGGCAGAAGAGAGCACTTTGCCCAGCGCTGTGGTTTATTGGTTTGTTTGTTTCTGTGGTGTAAAGAATTAAACCCAGGGCCTAGAAGGACAGACAAGGGCTCTACCACTGAGCTACATCCCCAGTGTGGGATCCTTTTTTATCTCTGTGTATGCACCCCAATAGTGGCTACAAGTACCACTAAGGCAGGTGGTTGTGAGCCACCTGACATGGGTGCTGGGAACCAAACTCCAGTCCTCTGCAAGAGCAGCAAGTGCTCTTCTTAACTGCTGCTGCCTCTCCAGCCTTCCCTCTCCACCCCACTTTGTTTTGTTTTGTTTTTTTGTTTTTTGTTTTTTGTTTTTGTTTGTTTGTTTGTTTTGTTTTGTTTTTGAATTTTTGAGACAGGGTTTTTTTGTGTAACAGTCCTAACTGTCCTGGAACTCACTTTGTAGACCAGGCTGGCCTTGAACTCACAGAGATCTACCTGCCGCTGTCTTTCAAGTGCTGGGATTAAAAGGTGTGTGCCACCACCACCCCCACTCTACTTTGTAAGGCAGAATTTTGGTAGTTGAGACTGACCTCAAAGTCTATATGTAGCTGAAGCTGACCTTGAAGTTCTGATCCTCCTGCCTCTACCTCCCCCAAATGCTGAGATTACAGGTGTGCACCACCATAGCTGATCTTATTCGGGGTTGGAGATGGAACCCAGGGCTTCATGTACACTGGGCAAGTGCTCTACCATCTGAACTGCATGCCCAGCCCTGGACCATCTCTTCTAAGGATGACACAGGCAAAGTGCCATTGCTGTTATAATTAATGTGCCAGCTAGTTTTATGTCAACTAGACACAAGCTAGAGTCATTTTGGAACAGGGAACCTAACTTGAGAAAATACTCCCTCTAGATTGGCCAAGCATTTTCTTGATTGATGAGTGATGTGAGACAACACAGCTCTCTGTGGATGGTGTTATCCCTGGGCAGGTGGTCCAGGGCTATATAAGAAAGCAGGCTGAGAAGGCCGTGGGGAAGCAAGCCAGTGAGCAGTGCTCCTCCACGGCCTCTGCATCAGCTCCTGCCTCCAGGTTCCTGCCCTGACTTCCCTTAGTGATGGGTATGACCTGAGAGCTGGAAGATGAAATAAACCTTCTGTCCCCAGGCTGCTTCAGGTGTTTTGTCGTGGCTGTAGAAGCCCTTCTCTCTCAGACAGAAGATGCTTTGTGTAATTGGTGAGGAGATTAAGGCTATGGAGACTGACTCGCTGCCCAAAGTCACCCAGTTAGTGCGAGTCTTTCCTACATTGCCTCTGGCAGAATAAGGCTATGAAAGTGAATTTTTAACAATTTTTGCTCAGTCTGGCTTCCCATGTCTTTCCCTTCACTCAGAGTATTACTTTTCTCTCAGATACCAACAGAGTGCCACTAGGGTCAATGGTGTCCTGCGGGTACCGGCAGGAGCAGCCCTCTATGAGACGACAGTGGCAGCTGAGAACACTTACGTCACCATTTCTGTGAGCTGCGTAGTATCTTGAGCAATGTGGGGCCCTGTCTTCCAGGTCTTCAAATCGTTTTACAATGACACGTACTTTGAACGGCATGGAAGATCCATGGACGAGAATTCCCTGTTGCTCCTGTGGTCTTGCACGGTCTCCATGTTCCCTCTGGGAGGCGTGTTCGGGTCCTTGATTGTTGGCCTAATGGTCAACAAGTGGGGCAGGTAAATAGTAGATGTCATTCCCAAACTTGAAGTTCATCACAGCAAGCCACAGGCTCTCCTGGTGATTGAGCTCCTGGTGGGAAGCTGAGACCACCCTGAAATCAGATCTGAAAGCAAGCTTCCACATTGCCACAGACATCAGGGCTCAAGCTTGCCAGACCCTTTGGGATCTCTCCTGGGCAGCTGCACAGGAGAAGTATTCTTCCATCATCTACCCCAGAGGTGCTGCCCCCTCTGAGGTCAAGGTTCCGATGGTACTTAACTTAATGCCTTGTAAGCACCCTCTGAGGTCAAAGGTTCTAATGGTACTTAGCTTGGTGCCTCGTAAGCACTTGTGGCAGATGTTCAGAAATGCTACTCAAGGGGGTTCATTCTGGCGTCAGATGGCTTCAGGTCCCAGCAGCACTCTTCACATGGGCTCAGCAGCTGTCCTGAAGTTGGGAACTGGGCTGAGTGAGACACCACACGTGCCTTGGTCTCATATCTCTGCGGGAGGAGAAGCCCAGTCTGTGCACTTTGCTTGACTACTCACAGGCCCATGTTGCAAAGGCATGCTGAAGATAAGGAGGGCTGTGCAGGTCAAGGTCCCCGTGCTCACTTGAACTTGTCACACCAAGGTAGGCTGTGTGAGGATGGGGAGTGGAGAACCCATAATGAAAAAATAACTCTAAAAATACGGCAGTTTACTTTTCATGCGTTAAAGAAAATATTATCAGTTGGAAACTGTCTACTTATGAAAACTGGACCCAGAGGCCTCTCCTTGTAATACTTGGTGGACAGTGAACTTGCCCTTTCTTGTGCAGTTGAGTGAAGAAAGAACTCAGTAGATTCTAATTATGCTGCAGGTCAGGCTATGTACACTTATCACATTGCAAACATCGATTAGACTGTTCTAGAAACCCAGGCGATCCTTCCTCGTCCTCCTCGGTTATGAAACTTTGGTTGTAGGGGAAGCTTAAAGAACTTTTTTTTTTTTGAGATAGTGTCTGGCTCTGTAGACCTGGCTGACCTGTCACTCACAGAGATCCACCTGCCTTTGCCTTCCAGGTGCTAGGATTAAAGGTGAATGCTGCCACAGCCAGCCTCTTAAAGACTGTCTCCCTAGACTCACAGCAAATGAGGAGTGGGGAGAGGAAGTGGTGTCAGCTGCCTAGTTGGCTCCCACCAGCCTGAGCCCCCCTGAGGCCAGTAGACTTCTTGGGGATCAGGGAGGGTAAAAGGGTATCAGGACTATAGATGGGACTGTATGTGCTGTTTATCCTACTGGGTCTTCAGCGGGTCCAGGGGAAAAGTGGCACATCTGAGTGGTGCCTAGCAGAGGCCATTTTCCTAAGGACCTGGCTTCACCTGCAGCAGTCGGGAGCTCAGGTGTGGGAGAACACAGCTGTGATCTAACCCCTGGAGTGGGTGTGGGAGAACACAGCTGTGATCTAACCCCTGGAGTGGGTGTGGGAGAACACAGCTGTGATCTAACCCCTGGAGTGGGTGTGGGAGAACACAGCTGTAATCTAGCCTCTGGAGTGGGTGTGGGAGAACACAGCTGTAGTCTAGCCTCTGGAGGTGGAGGCAGGAGCACCAGCCACAAAGCAAATCTAAGGCCAGCCAGGGATACATGAGGCCCTATTTCAACAAACTAAAACAAGCAAACAACAAAAGGTGGCTTCCGGGGCCTGCAGGGCAACCAGATCAGTGCTGCTTTGCAGACCTCCCTCTCTCCCCTTCACAGACCATTGGGTTTCATTGTAGAGGTCATCCAGTCCCATTCTGCACCACATCTGTTACGGGAATCTATCTGGTCAACATCCCTGACCAGCATCAAGTCTGGTCTAGACATCACCAGTGGGGCTTGACTACCCCCAGCCACCAGAAGCTACAGTGTTTGGAATGCACCGCCCCCTCCACCATCCCACTAGCAAGCCCTCCCCTTCCTGGAGCTTTGACAGTTTCGTTACTGCTTTCCCATTCTTGGTCACCTTGGGCTTTCTGTTGTATTTGTTTTGGGCGTTATGTATTACAAGAACTCTAGTCCCATCAGGAGGATACCCGAGTCATCTATAGACCCTGAGGAGCAAGGATTGTTGCACATGCATGACCCTGGGGGACACTCCAGGACACAGCCCCACTCACCAGCCCTTCTCAGGCATAGTGTAGCTCCTTTGCAGGGAACAGTCTGGAACATTAGATTTGGTGTGAAAAAGCCTGTGCTGGGCACCCCGTCCTCTGGGCCCTGCTGTCTTGCAGAAAAGGAACATTGCTGATCAACAATATCTTCGCGATCACCCCTGCCATCCTGATGGGAGTCAGTAAAGTGGCCCGGGCTTTTGAGCTGATCATCTTGTCTCGAGTGCTGGTGGGGATCTGTGCAGGTACCCAGAGTGGCCACTGAAGACCCAGGTTGGTCTGGTGTGCATTGGTGAGGGGCAGCTCTGAGACGCAGGTGCCCAGCACCAGGACCAAGGCTAGACACAAGGGTCTAGCTCTCTGTCTTTTTCCTCTCTGAGTTTCTTCCATTTTCCAGGTGGTGGTGTGCAGTAGTGGTGGTGGGTCTGGAGGGGATGAGACATTTCTAGGGTTTTAAGGGAATAGGTACCTGACCTGAGGGGAGGGGAGCCTGTGAGCTGGGGTGGAGGGCTTTGAAGTCTGTAACAGGTACTTGTGAGTGAGGATTGATGGAACCTAGAGGTTAGCATAGATCTTGATATGCTAATAGGCCCCACAGGCATAGTTAATGGAAGAGCCAGACAATTTTCTCAAGCTCCTGAGGGGTTGCTAGCTTTTGTCTAAATGCCAGACTTTGCAGAAAAGGAATTTCTTGGCAGACAATTTTCACACTCTAGCAGGGCCGAAAGGGGAAGGTTGGGAGAGCTGTGTTTGCAGATTCAAACTAAACAACCAACATCATCCTCTTCCTGTCCCAGTGAGACTCAAGAATTAAGAGATGGGTTGAGCCGGGCGGTGGTGGCGCACACCTTTAATCCCAGCACTCGGGAGGCAGAGCCAGGTGGATCTCTGTGAGTTCGAGGCCAGCCTGGGCTACAGAATGAGATCCAGGACAGGTGCACAGCTACACAGAGAAACCCTGTTTCAAAATACCAAAAAAAAAAAAAAAAAAAAGAGAGAGAGATGGGTTGAGTCAACCTTAGGCACTGGGTTCTGAGAGCCTGGGGACTGCTCTTGACTTTGATTCCCATTTTGTCTGACTCAGGCATCTCCTACAGTGTTCTCCCCATGTACCTGGGAGAACTGGCTCCCAAGAACCTGAGGGGTACGTTAGGGACAATGACGGAGGTATTTGTCATCATTGGAGTCCTCCTGGCACAGATATTCAGTCTGCAGTCCATCCTGGGCAATGCCACAGGTAACCACATGTGTGGATGGGGTGGGAGAGGCAAGCTGTCAGCATGCCTGGTGCGGCTGAGGCTCAGCTGAGCCCAAACTTACCAGTGGTCCAAACAGGAAGGTGTTTTGGTGACCTTTAGGTCAGCTTGTGGGTATAAGACTTTGCCTAGGGTGGGGTTGCTGAGTCCTAGAGATGGGAGAAAACTCAGATATGAGTGAGGCTAGGCTGGCCAGCCAATGAGCTCCCTGGATCTACCGCCACTGCTCTCGCACCCCACCCCTAACCGCCCGCTGGAATGCTGGGGTCATGGGCACACACAGACAAACACAGCTTTTTAGGTAGGTGCTGGGGAGTAGTGTTCTTACCCACCAAGCCCTCTCCTCTCTTTTAACATGGATGCCCTTTGCGAGCAGCCACAGCTTGGCAATGACTAGGTGCCCATCACCCTTGCTTATCATCTGGTTGGGCAAGGGGGCGGGGCGAAGGAGGGGAAACCCCTGTGCCCCTGTGTGCCCCTTGTGGCAGATTCAAGTCTCCAGCTGTCACGTTTGTCCTGTCCAGGCTGGCCGATCCTCTTGGCTCTCACGGGGGTCCCTGCGCTGATTCAGCTTCTCTCGCTGCCCTTCTTCCCCGAGAGCCCCCGTTACACCCTGATTGAGAAAGGGGACGAGGAAACGGCAAGACAAGGTACTGGGACACAGGCTGCTCACCCACAGCCCCCAATGTACAAAACAGCATGGATCGGGCAGGTGCCATCTGGTGAGATCGCTATCGGGGTCAGGGTCACAGTGGACAGGGCTTGAGAGCAGAGAGCTTGCGCTGGGTGGACAGTGTGACTGGGGTGAGGCCTGGGTTCTGGAGAAGGGCCTGGCTGAGATACAACAGAAGCTGAGGGTGAGTGTGGCATGCCACCTCTCTGCTCTGCAGCTCTAAGGAGGCTGCGAGGTTGCAACTACGACGTGGAGGCCGAGATGGAAGAGATGCGCGAGGAGGAGCGCAAGGAGCGAGAGGAGGGTCGCCTGTCGGTGCTCAACCTCTTCACCTTTCGGCCCTTACGCTGGCAGCTGATCTCTATCATCGTGCTCATGGCGGGTCAGCAGCTGTCTGGGATCAACGCGGTGCGTGGTGCCACCTCTCCCCAGATTTTCGGTCCCCTTAGGTCTTTTTTCATGAATGCACAGAAGGCTCAGGAGTAGCATTTTGCATTTTGATTCCTGTGAAGCTCAGTCTGGCCTCCAGGAGGGATGAGCTGCAAAGCTGGTGCTGGGTGGAGGGGTTCAGGTAGCACAGCGCATGTTATTACTCTGGGTGTTTCCTTTGCAAGAAACAGGACCCAGGCCTGCAAGATGGCTCAGTATTAAGGCGCTTGCCCCCAAGCCTGACAACCTGAGTTTGATCCCTGATCCCTGGGTCACACACACACACGGGGGGGGGGGGGGGGGGGGGGGGGGGGGGGGGGGATGGGGAGAGAATAAATATATGCAATAAAGATGGAGAGACACGGTCAAGCTGCAACCAGAGCACAGTGGCCTGTAAGTAGACAGCGAAAAGACCCCAAGGCCAGCTCTTGTCTACAGCCAATGGCAGGGGACAGAACCCCAGCATTATGAGCCGGACCAAGAGAAATATGATGCTCACGATAACGTGACGATCATCTGCTGGAGACAGCCATGGGCACCCTCAAACTCATGTAGATGTTTCTCATGGATGGATTTCAGCCACAGCAACTGTCTACATATGCTTTGACTCTGGATAAGCACATGGCCACAGGGATGCAAGGCAATCCTTGCAGACTTCTGGGATACAGTAGACCAGGAGCAATTCCAGAGCATGCCTGCCTCCTCCTACCACACGCTCAAGCCTGCATCGTGGTATTTGAATTCTAGAGGAAAATCACCTCTGAGAACCTGAGTATCTGGTATGCAGAACTTCAGGAGTTCAGGACAGAGAGCCCTGGTAGCATCCTGGTGGCCAATAAAATCGATGCAGACATATAGATTGTTCAAAAGAACTTCAGTTTTGCCCAGAAGTTCTCCTTGCCCCTGTACTCTGCCTCAGCTGCCGATGGTACTAATGTTGTGAAGCTCTTCAATGCTGCAATTTGATTAGCTGTGGCTTACAAAGAAAGTTCCCAGGACTTCATGGATGAGGTAATACAGGAACTTAAGAATGTCACGTTGGAGCAGAAATAAGAAGGTACAGCAGGCCAAGGCAGAGCGGGATTATCAAGAGCACATCTCTTTTTATCTTGTTTTGTTTTGTTTTTGAGACAGGATTTCTCTGCCTGTCCTGGAACTTGCTCTATAGACCAGGCTGGCCTCGAACTCATAGAGACATGCCCGCCTCTGCCTCCCGAGTGCTGGGATTAAAGGTGTGTGCCACCACTACCTGGCCCTGTCTCCTTCTTAATCAGAGGACATCCACATATGGCTGAGTTGGGTATCAGGGAGCCATTTGGAATGCTCTACATCTGGAGGACCTCTCCAGGCTACCCCTGCTCAACTTCCTGCGAACCATTTGGAATGCCCTACCTACATCTGGAGACCTCTCCCGGCTACCCCTGCTCAACTTCCTGTGAACTCACTGTTCTGTGGTCTGTGATGAGGTCACCACAAACACACTAGACAGCCGTGATACCCACCGGCCTCCTGCAGCAGGATGAGGATCCATGTCCGTCACATCTCCCCAGCCCACCAGCAGCCTGGCTAGTGTAGGCTCAGTGAGCGTGCTCATGCCTTCTTACTAGACATTTAACGTTTGTTGTCGACCCCAAAGTGACCTCAGGGACTCTGCCTTGGACTCCTGCTGACAGAAGGACTGCTGACCCCTAACTACGCTGTGTCCTGCGGAATCTGTGACGCCTCTGTCCCTGTACCCTCTGAGTCTCCAATCAACTTTTTCAACAATATTTTTGACAGACAACTGTTGATTCCAGGGTTGGTTTTTTTTGGTGGTTTTGTTTGTTTGTTTGTTTGTTTGTTTGTTTGTTTTGTGAGACAACTGTTGATTCCAGGGGGTTTTTTGTTTTGTTTTGTTTTGTTTTGTTTTGTTTTGTTTTTGTGAGACAACTGTTGATTCCAGGGTTAGTGTGTGTGTGTGTGTGTGTGTGTGTGTGTGTGTGTGTGTGTGTGTGCGCGCGCTGTTTGAGGAGTTCTAGGTCGGGATGAGAGCACAAGAACAACAGGACATCTGGTCACACACACACATTACTATTCCCCACGTGAACAACAGCTTCTTTCGAAGCCTCCATCTCAGCAGAAAGTGTTCCTCTACCTCTCTAGAGTGACTGAAACCTGCATCTTCTGTACACGGCAGAAAACGGCAGAGGAAGACCTCCTCTGCTTCCTGCCGCCAGTCTGCTTTTCTGATGGTCTGGAGCATCATTTGCCTTGTCTTCATTATTTTGTTTGTATTGATTACTTTTGTACAGTCAAGATTAAATTTCATAAACAAAAACAAAAGAAAGATGGATAAACAGATAGATGTAGACAGTTCATCAGTGAAAGGAAGGACAGAAGACAGGCAGGCAGACAGATACATAGATGTAGATAGCTCATCAGTTAAGACCACTGGTTGCTCCTGCCCAGGATCCGGGTTGCATTCCCAGCACCCACATGGTTACTCACAACCATCTGTAACTCTAGTTCCAGGGGACACAACACCCTCTTCTGGAAGCTGTGGGCACCACATGCACATAGTGCACAGACATATACATGCAGACTAAACACCCATGTACATAAGATAAAACAAGTACATCTTTAAAAAGAGAAAAAAGGAGGAAAGAGAGAGAATCCACTGGAAAGAGAAAAAACAAAACCAGGCCTTATTTACAGAAACTGGTGCCTGACCAAGGAAGGTCGGCCACATTTGTGGTCCTGGGGAGCTGGGACAGGATGTCTAGGGCAAAGAAGCAGCTCAGACACTCTCTGCCTCTACCCACCCTTTGCATTTTTCTTACTATATATCTTTTTTTCTCTGCTTCTTAATCCCCAAAAGAAAAGCCGCTGCCTTTAGTTATTTACTCTCCTTAAGAGACCTGCCGAGAAGTGTCTGACCTCTGGTCCCAGGTGAAGGCTCCAAGGAAGGGCCATCGATTGGTCCACCCTGGGTCAGGAGGCCCTGGTAGGCTCATTTGCTGTGGAAATATGATGTCATGTTCTGTGGCGGCTGTTTCCGCTCTGTCTGCAGATGGGCAAATAGCTAGAGAATCCCAAACGTCTGGAGCCCTTGGAGAAAGGAAAGGTGACCCTGTTGGTGGCCAAGAGAAGTGACGGGAAGAGGCGACACCTGCTCTTCCAGTGTTGAATTGTTTAGCAAGTGATCTTGGGAGCCGCCTAGTGGACTGTCCTGGGACTGGGCCAGGGCTGGCCCCAAACAAGGGACAGCCTGAGTTTGCAGGGTGTAAATGCACATAGGTAAGATGCTTCTGGGCCATTTTATAGGCCCAGAAGCCAAGACTCAGAGTCAGCAGAGCCTAGAACTCAGGGTAGAGTCAGATCTCCCAAGTGCCTAGCTTCACCACCACCTTCTGCCTCCATCCTAACCCAGGCCCCCCAGTCCAGGCTCCCCAAACTGTGCGTTGTTCAAAGTGAGAGCAGGGATCCAGTGACATGTCTCAGGCCTCTGCTCACAGCTCTATCTGTGCTCTAGGTCAACTACTATGCGGATATAATCTACACCTCGGCTGGTGTGGACCCCACCCAGTCCCAGTACATAATAGTGGGCTCTGGTGTGACCAACTTGGTGATGACTGTCGTCTCGGTGAGTTATTGGGGAGCAGCCTCTTTCTCACTGCATGGTCCCCAAACAACTCCCTAACTGGAATACAGAAGCCCCTCAGGCCAGAGTGTAGGTGACCCTAGTCCTGGAGCACTATTTGAGTAACCTTGGTCAAGGGTTGGGGTATAGCTCAGTTGGTAGAATGTTGCCTAGCATGCACAAGTTCCTGGGTTCAATCCCCAACACTGGGGTCAAACTACACATAATGGCTCACTTTTATAATCTCAACACTTGGGAAGTGAAGGCTGGAGGATCAGAAGTTCAAAGTCATCCTTGATGATATAGTGAGTTCAAAACCAGCCTAGGCAACATGAGACTCAAAAACAAACAAATGCTCCCAAACCAGCTATGATGGCAATTCTTGTTGTCAACTTGACTACCTCTGGAATTAACTAAAACCCAAGCAGCTGGGCACACATGTAAGGGAATTTTTTTTTTTCTTAGTTAAATCATTTGAAGTAGGAAAACCCAGTTTTAATCCAGATCTTTTGAGTTGGGAAGATCTGCCTCTAATCTGGGCCACCCCTCTGCTGGCGGCCTATGTAAAGGACCTGGAAGAAGGACACTTTTGCTCCGCCTCCTTGCTCTCACTCTTGCTGGCAAGTGCATTCCTTCACTGGCTTTAGAGCCTACTTTCTTTGGATTCCAGCATCTACTAAAGACCAGCTGAGACATCCAGCCTTGTGGACTGAGCAGCTACTGGATTCCTGGCCCTTCTGTTGGTAGACAACCATTGTTGGACTAGCTAGACCATAGCCTGTGAGCCGTTCTAACAAATCCCCATATATATTTTTTTCATTCTGTAAGCTCAGTTCCTCTAGAGAACCCTGACTAACACAGACTTTGGTACCAGGATCACGAGGTATTGGTGTGACAGAACTGACCACGTTGTTTTGGGGAGGATTGTGGAAAGACTTTGGGCTAGAAAGGCCATTGAGTGTTCAAAGCTGTGTGGGAACTTGGAAGATAAGAATGTTAGAGCAGTGCAGATGATGGAGGCCTGGCTTGTGAATTTCCAGAGGGAAGCATGAGATTCACTTAAAGGGCTGTTTGCTACTTTGAGTTGAGAATCTGTGGTTCTGGTTTGCTGGGGCTGAAGAATCAGCGGTGATTAAGAAGAGACCAGCATCAGTGAGGTGAAAATCCTTCAGGAAGTGTCTCCTCAGGGTCAGCACACAGTTGTGTTCCAGAGGTGGCCGAGGTTGTACCCTCTGCTGGCAGCTGAAGTTGGTACGGTAAGACTCACCCGGTGGTACTGGTTTTGGAGGTATGAAGGGGTCGTGGGGAGCAGCTGAGGCTTTGCACTGTGAGAGCCCAGGAGAGGCTGGTGGTGAAGGCGCAGCCCAGCTACAGCAGGAGACCCTGGTGTTTTGGAGATGCCAGTACCGTGGGGTGACCACCAAGGACAGTGCAGCTGTGGAGTGGGGCCTGCCTAAGCTGTGTGTGCTGCAGAGAACTGAGACAGAGAAGTGACCCAAGCCCTTTGGAGGAGCCAGAAGGTCATGAGTGAATCTCAGATATTAGACATTTAGTTATTTACAACGTTGGAGTTCAGGCGTTCTTTGTGCAGATTGTGATTGTGACCCAGTTCTTCCTTTTTGAAGTAAGAAAATATTTAATTTTTTTTTTAATTTTACTATATCCCACAGTTGAGAAACTTTAAACATCTAAAAAAGACATTTTGGAGTTTTACAGAGACTTTGTGTTTTAAAAGAGAATGGATATTTGTTTGTTTGTGTTTTGTTTTTCAAGACAGGGTTCCTCTGTGTAGTCCAGGCTGTCCTGCAACTTGCTCTGTAGACTAGGCTAGCCTCGAACTCACAGAGATCCACTTGCCTCTGCCTCCCAAGTGCTGGGATTAAAGGTGTGCATGTCCAGCTGAGACTGGATATTTTTAAAGGGACTTTTAAAGTGTTTGAGCTTATAAGATGGGGGCTTTTCCGGCTGTGAAATGTTTTATATTGAGATGTCTTTTCACTGTGCCATCTTGGGGAGGAGTGAGAAAGGAAGAGCTGTGGATTAATAAAGATAATGGAATTTTCCCAAGGCCAGCCCTGAGAAGATTCCTCCCAGAGTCCTGGGGAAGATGCTCCGTCTGATGGGGGTTATCTGAGGGAAAGGAATCTACACATACCATGCTCTTTGTCTGTTTACATTATTCCTCTGTGACAAAATTCTATGTCCTCTGTCCCTTCATCCTTCATCTATCCTTCCTGGCTCCTTACCCCTGGCCCTAATAAACTCTACCACAGATCTGCTTTACCCTCTGCAGAATCTCTGTCTTCCTTTCTTCTCTCTGGCCACGAGGTTCTGTGTCTGCCTCTGGGATTCCGCTCCAGTCCTTACTGCACCTGGTTATGCAAAAAGCCCTATAGTCCCTAGTCAACCTCTCTACCATGCCCCTAGGCCTGAGAGAAGGAGATGGTCTGAGCTTCATTTGCACAAGAAACGAAGCTATACGTCTACAGCCTGCTTGTCTCCTAGGCCTAGCAGGGGAGTTAGTTACCTAGAGGCTCAGCAAATCTGAGAAGCTGAACTGTTTACCAAATGGTCTAGTAGTATGAGTTCACAAGAAATTAGCAAGGCACAGCTGAATATTAAGGCTGTATAACACCAAACAGTCCGTGATAAATGGCTTCCCATTTAATAGACCCTTGGTAGGTCAAAGTGTAGCTTTAATATACAACTGAATCTCTATAATATATTCTTGCAGCCCACAAGAGCTTAACAGTGATGTGTTTGTGTGTCAAGCTGACAAGGAGTCAGTTGTGCTGGCGAGTTTTATGTCAACTTGACACAGACTAGAGTCATCAGAGAGAGGGACCTTCAGTTGAGAAAGTGGGACTGGGCTGTAGGCAGGCCTGTAGAGCAGGCTCGGCTAGAACAACCTTAACTAGAACACTTGTCTGCAGGCCCATTGAGGGAACTGGAATCAACTGGTGTAACTTCAAGGTCCTGGCTGAGCTGGCTGGCTGAGAAGGATAAAGAGAAACCAAAATGTTTCTAGGGGTGCATAATGGTATCACAAAAACAATGTGTTGGTGTCTTGTCTTAGGTAACTATTGCTGGGATGGAACACCATGACCAAAATCTACTTGGGGAGGAAAGGGTCTATCTCCCTCACAGTTCCACATAACAGTTCATCATCAAAAGTACTCAGGGCAGGAACTCAAGCAGGGAAGGAACCTGGAGGCAGGTGCCATGGAGGGATACTGCTTCCTGGCTTGCTCATCATGGCTCGCTCTGCCCACTTTCTTGTAACACCAGGACCATTAGCCCCGGGATGGCCCCACCCACAATGGACTGGACACCAATCACTAATTAAGAAAATGCCCTACAGGCTTGCCTACAGCCCTGTCTTATGAAAGCATTTTCTCTACTGAGGCTCCCTCCTCCCCTATGACTCCAGCTTGTGTCAAGTTGACACAAAACTCCCCAGCATAACAAAGGTGATCACTGCCACCCAGAGAAAGCCAGACTGGAGCACTGTGGCAATCTCAGTGTCCTATAGAGGAAGTTAGAGAGTGAGGCCAACATCATCTCAGATGCTGCTCCCAGACTCTGAGTCTCCAGGGACAGACAGAAATGTTTTTCTGTCTGGGATGTCTCTGGGATGGGAGGGTGGGTGATGGTAACTGGCTGGTGATGTTTAGGATGATGGATGGATCTTACCCAGAAGCTAGAGGAGAGGGACAAAGGACCCAGCAGCTCACACAGTGGTGGCGAGGTCCCTCCTCCTTTGCTCTCCTTGAAGATGAGAGATGCACTCTCAGACGGCTTGTTAGCCACCTCCCGGCACCAGTTACCTGCAGGAGGAGCAGCCGCTCCAAGGGAGAGAGGCCCAAAGATGCCAACGCATCGCATGCAGAGACTGGGAAACATAGTTATTGGGCTCGAGAGACGGCTCAGCAGTTAAGAGCACCCACTGTTCTTGCACACATAGCTCACAACCCACGGTAGTCTTAGTTCCAGGAAATCCATCTCCCTCTTCTGTCCTCCGAGGGTTCTGCATGCACATAGAGTACATTACAAGTCAAGGAGGCACACACATCCACATAAAAAATTTAATGTGCTTATTATAGGGAGTAGATAATCCAGGGGTCTGTAAATGACAAAGACAGTAGTGTGGAATCCCAACGTGTAACTTAAACCAAATAGGTCACCTGGTGTAGCAGGGGTGAACAAGGAGAGCCAAGCAGGAGAGGGTGGAGGTTCAGGGTCAACCCTCAGTACTTAGAGCCTCCTCCTCATCCACTCCCTTGCAGGCAGTCATCGTGGAGCGTCTGGGTCGGCGGATTCTCCTGCTGTCTGGCTACGGCATCTGTGGCTCTGCCTGCCTGGTGCTGACCGTGGCCCTCCTCCTTCAGGTCTGTTCTCACGTCCTGCCATGTGGGTGGGGGTTTGCCATGGGGAGCTCGAGGTCCCAACTGCATGGCTGGATCTCAGTCCTTTCCAGCTGCCTCCTTCCATGGCCAACTGCTTCATAAAACCCATTCCCAGTGTTTGTTCGGAAGTGATTTTGCTCCACTGGGCCCTCAAATCCAGGCTGTAACCCAGTGTGGCGCTGAAAAAACAGAGAGCTGTGAACCACTCAGTGTAGAAGCTGGGAACTGAACTTGAGTCCTCTAGAAGAGCAACAAATGCTCTCAACCATGGAGCCGTCTCTCCAGCCCCTGGACTCTGATTGTAAATGTAGTCTTGAGACACTCCCCTGCAATGGAGACAGCTGGGCCCAGATCCCCTCTTAATATCCTGCCAGATGTCAAGAGCACAGTGTTCAAAATATCTTGAAGATTAGATCTGGATGAACCTGGAAAGGAAGCAGTTACAATAGGTGCTACGAAATACTTGGGGACACTGGGCAGTGGTGGCAGTCTCCCAGCATTCAGGAGGCAGAGACAAATACTTCTCTGTAAGTTCAAGGCCAGCCTGGTCTACAGAGTGAGTTCCAGGACAGCCGGAGCTACACAGAGAAACTCTATCTTGAAAAACCATTAAGAAAATATAAATACACACACACACACACACACATACATACATACATATACACATACATACATACTTGGGGACTATGTTAGCCTGGCTGGCCAGGACTCAATAATATAAACCAGGAGGAAGTAATAGAAGGGAAGAGATCATGTCCCTCTGTCAGAAGCCCTGGTGGCTGTCCATCCTCTGACCCTTCATGGCATCCTACCATGCCATTAATGGCTCCCTTGCAGAATCCATCCTGATTCTTATTGGCTAGCTGGCCACTTAGCTGGGAGCCTGCCATTCAGTTCGGTTTATGCTTGTTAACCTGGTTTTGAATCAGCCATTGAGAGCAGGAAGTGGTCTGGGGTTCCCTTGCCCTAAAAGGTCCCTAGAAGGATTTTCTCCAATTGTCAAATGAGTTGAAATCCCCACCCAGCGACCTCAAGATTGTGATCCTCTGTTACTCTGTCCCTGAGGGGCTGAGGTCTTCCTGGTCTATGTTCAGGGATCAGTGGGCTCTGAGTCCACATTTGTGGGATAGAAATAATAGTATCCACACTCTGAGAGGGTCACAAGAAGATAAAACACAGTCAGTTTGTGAATGCAAAGCAGTCTGACTCCAGCATGAGGGAAAAGCAGCTCTGTCCAGCCCCACCACCGTCAGGTAAGGTTGTGGAAGCCTTGGTGAATGGGAATGGTCTGTCTCCATCCCGATCCTTGCGGCCTCTGTGGGGCTCAGAATTCCTGCAGTGGGAGGGTGGAACCCACGGGTAGACTCAGCTTCCCGTGAGCCTCTTGGCTTGGGCCCCACAGCACTGCTTCTCCCACAGAGCACAGTCCCTGAGCTGTCCTACCTCGGCATCATCTGCGTCTTCGCCTACATCGTGGGACATTCCATCGGGCCCAGTGAGTTCTTGCACACCTGCTTTACCTACACCAGTCTCTAGAGCCTGACTCACATCTGGTGCTATAAGTGCTTGTGGAGTGGGTGGCTGTCCGTCCATCCACCTCTCTCCCCCCACCACCCTTCAAACTGCTCATCCTCTGACCTACACAGCTCCAATGTCCTTTTTTTCTGTTTTGTTTTGTTTTTTATTTGTTTTGTTTTGTGTTTGTTTGTTTTGGTTTTCTGAGACAGAGTTTCTCTGTATAGCTCTGGTTGTCCTAGAACTTGCTCTGTAGACCAGGCTGGCCTCGAACTCACAGAGATCGGCCTGGCTCTGCCTCACAAGTGCTGGGATTAAAGGCGTGTGCCACCACTGCCCAAACTGTTTTGATTTTTTGAGTCAGACTTGTACTGTGTATCCTAAGCTGGCTTTGAACTCACGGCCCTCCTGCCTCAGCCCCCAAGTGCTAGGATTACAATTGTGTGTTACTCTGCCCAGCTCCAGACCCACTCAATTTTTTAAAATGTATTACCTATTTCACTGATGTATGCATCATGCATACATAATGAGTTCCAGGCCAGCCAGGACTACACAGTCCTCAGCTACAAGGTGAATTGAAAACCAGCCTGAAAATGAGCTCCTGTTTAAAACATAAATTTATTTATTTAATCTTCTTTTCTTTCTTTCTTTCTTTGTTGTTGTTGTTGTTGTTGTTGTTTTTCAAAACAGGGTTTCTCTGTATAGCCCTGGCTGTCCTGGGACTTGCTCTGTAGACCAGGCTGGACTCAAACTCACAGACATCCACCTGCCTCTACCTCCCAATTGCTGGGATTAAAGGTGGGCATCAACACTGCCCAACCCAATTTATCTTTTTTTTACGTTTTATTTAATATTTGTATGTCTCTGTGCTTGTGTACACTACAGTGCGTATGTAGGGGTCAGAGGACAGGTTGTGGAGCTGGATCTCTTCTTCACTCTGTGAGTCTCAGGGTCAACTCAGGTCCTCAGGCTTGGCAGCAAACACCTTTACACACTGAACCATCTTACTGGCCCCTAAAAAATATTTTTTTCCCATGGAGGTAGCAACTAGGGGAAAACATAGCTATAAACAATTTAGACAAGACTCCTTGTGGGGGAAATAGTGAGGCAGCTGAGGAGAGCTCTGGACTCAAGAAAGGATGGCGAGAAGGCACTGCCATCGCCATGCTCATTACAGGGGACAGCAACGTGCGAGCCAGAAGTTCGCAGGGCACAGCAAACCCCTGACAAGCAAGAACTGCAAAATTGGGCCGATAGAGAGCAGGGCTGGAGAGGATTTGCCCTGTGAGGACCCTGAGAAGCTTTCCACCCGGTGGACTGCTACAAACCTTCGCTGGCGTCCAGTTGAAGAAACAGTGCCAGCTGCCACTCCTGGCTCACCAGGCCTCTGCTCTAGTCTGGGGGTAAAGATGGAGTTTCTTTTCAGCCCCCAGTCCTGGCAGGAGTGGTCCACACAGGGACATAAGGTGCTCTAAGGGTCTGAAGTTGGAAGTGAGGTCCTAGCAGCCTTCAGGACCCTCTGAACCTCCCGTCCTCCCAGGTCCCGTCCCCTCCGTGGTGAGGACAGAGATTGTCCTGCAGTCTTCTCGGACAGCTGCACTCACGGTAGATGGAACTGTGCACTGGCTCACCAACTTCATCGTAGGCTTGGCATTCCCATCCATCCAGGTGAGAGACCCTTTGTGCCATCCTTGGCCACCCCACCTCACCTCAAGGTAAGTTCCTCCTAAAGGAAGAACACCTCCCAAGGCTAGGGATGTAGTTCAGTTTCTGCCTAGCATGCACAAAGGCTTGGGTTTGATCCCCAGCACAGCATAAACTGCGTATGGTGGTACAGGCCTGTAAAACCAGCACTTGGAAGGTGGAGACAGGAGGATCAGACATTCAGGACCATCCTTAGCTACATAGAGAGTTTGAGGCCAACCTGGGATACATGAACTCTTGTCTCAAAACACAGCAATAATGTCCCCAACATCCACCAACTCAAAGCTACCAAAGCAGCTCTTAGGTGCTCCATGTGAGGCTTACTTCGGTCCAGTTCTTTTTATTTATTTATTTCCTGTGCTGGCCATCTCACCCAGAACCTAACATGCATGATAGGCAATGCCCTCCCACTGCACGGTATCCCCAACCTGGAACTCTTAATCCTCCTGCCTCAGCATCCATAGTACTGGGATAAAAGCACATGCCACGGCACCCAATTTGAAATTCTTCAGTATGCCATGCCCTGCTTATAGAGGGGGTTGCACCTCTGAGTTGGAAATGGCTCTTTGTTAAAGATCAAAAATGAGCCGGGCGGTGGTGGCGCACGCCTTTAATCCCAGCACTTGGGAGGCAGAGCCAGGCGGATCTCTGTGAGTTCGAGGCCAGCCTGGACTACCAAGTGAGTCCCAGGAAAGGCGCAAAGCTACACAGAGAAACCCTGTCTCGAAAAACCAAAAAAAAAAAAAAAAGAAAAAAAAAGATCAAAAATGATAGTGTCCAAAGAGGAGCACACCCCTGCCACCTCCCTCCTCTGAGTCAGCCAGACCTCAGACTTCCAACGTGGGAAGGACCCAGAGCCTATGACATCCCTGTGAGTCAAACACTAAAGCTGCCTTTTGGAGGCTAGGGATGGGCCCAGTTTTCCTGCTGTCTTTTTCCTCTGGGAGTGGAATAAAAATGACCATGAAGAAAATCCCTGTGACTCACAGAGGCACCGAGTATGTTGTCTGAAGCGTCTCTCCGCCCCTTGTCCCCTCTGCTCTAGGTGGCCATCGGGGCTTACAGTTTCCTCATCTTCTCTGTTCTCTGCATCCTCACTGCTGCTTACATCTACGTGGTAATTCCTGAAACCAAGGGCAAGACATTTGTGGAGATAAACTGCGCTTTTGCCAAGAGAAATGGGGTGGAGTTTCCAGAAGAGAAAGACGTAACGATGGCCGAGCCTCACACAACCTCTCTGCCTGGCAAGCAGACATCCTTTTGATGGCTCTGTGGACCCACATGTACTCGGGCTTCCTTCTTTGAGAAGGACACTTGGGGACCAAGCCTTCAGAGAGGGTAACAGCTCTGAGACTTTGGTGTCCCCATGGCAACTGGAAGACTTTGGAAAACACAGCACTGATTTTCTTGACAAGTGGTTAGCTTCCTAACCATGAGAGGGACGATGTAGATGGATCGGACCTGATTCTCTGATTCTATATTAATTCCAAAACTTACATGAGGTATGCATGCATTTTTTTTTAAGCTAAAGCTTTACAAGTTCAGGAGAGTCTTAGCTTCATGTTACTATAACAAAATAACTGAGGCAACTAGCTGATAAAAAGAAGAAAAAAGATGATTTGGGCTCCTGTTCCTCAGGTTCCAGTCCAAGACTGGGCAGACCCACGTCTTTAGGCCTCTGTCAAATATGACCCACCATGGTGAAAGAGAGTGGTAGAGCAGACTGCTTACATTATGATCCAGTAAGTGGAGAGACGCAAAGTCCCCTCCAGAACATTCCAGAATAATCTAGAGATCCCCTACTGCATCCACCTCTCAAGAGTTCTGCCACCTCCCAGCAGCCAGTGCCATGGGCTGAAGACCCAGCTTTCAACACACAAACCTTTGGGGACTCTCATGCAAACCATAATATTCCATGTGCTATGGAGGGGTGGGAGATGCTCAATCCGCTAAGTACATGCCATACAAGCCTGGGCATGCTACGCCTACATGAACAGTCCTGTGTGGTATGTGCTTGTAACCTCAGCACTGGGGAAGCAGAGACGGCTCCAGAAGCTCGCTGGTCAGCCAGCCTAGCCTAATCGGGGAGCCCAGGGTCCCAGTGGTAGACCCTGTCTCCAAAAACAAGGTGGACCGTGTCTGAGGAAAAATGACATCTAAGGTCATCCTCTGGTTTCCACATGTGTGCACACACAAATGCAGGTCATCCTCTGCTTCCACATGTGTGCACACACAAATGCAGGTCCACTTGCCCCTACATGAACCACACACACACTTTAAAAATTCAATGATTGGGGGGGTCGGGGATTTAGCTCAGTGGTAGCAAGCGCAAGGCCCTGGGTTCGGTCCTCAGCTCTGGAAAAAAAATAAATAAATAAATAAATAAATAAATAAATAAATAAAATAAAAACTCAATGATTGATGTAGAGATCTGAATTCCAGTGTTTGGTTAGCAAATGAAAGGAACTAAAAATCAAGATTATATATGTCACCACCTTCCCCACGAGGTGGCTCCCTGTCCCATCTGTGACTGGAGATCACATAACTATCCTAGTCAGTGTTAGTGGTAGCTGGGCAACGGAGCAACACCTATAGCCAATGTTTATTCTGTGTGTGTGTGTGTGTGTGTGTGTGCGTGCGCGCGCACCCAAGTCTGCAGAGGCCAGAAGAGGGCATCAGATCCCCCTGGAGCTGGAGCTACAGGTGGTAGTAGACTGCCCAACATGGGCGCTGAGAACAAATAGCAATTTCTGTTCCTCACTGATGAGCAATCTCTCCAGCAGCCCTCCCCAAGACACCACACACACACACACACACACACACACACACACACACACACACACACGCTGCACAGACACAATCATGCACAGAGAGACACACACAGCCAATTTTAGAAAACCATCAGTCCAAGGAGATGCTCTCCCCATAGTAGACCAGCTGATATCCTCCTTAAGAACAAGGTGAGCCCAAACACATGTAAACAACTAAATTTTGAGAGCCATAAATGACAGAAGACTAGACTCCCCAACAATGTCCTGGGACAATTATATCAAGTTGCAAAAAAATTAAGAACTTTTAAAAATTTTAGAAATCTGTTGATTTATTATGAATGGGGTGGGAGTGTGTGTGGAGGTCAAAGAACACTTTTGTGGGTCAGTTCTCTCCTTCCACCTTAAGGTGGGTTTTGAGAATTGAACTCAGTTTCCCAGGCCTTTACAGCAAGACCGTCTATCTGCTGAGCCTTCTCAATGGCCCAGAAGATGAACTTTTTTTTTTTCAGGGTCTCACTGTGTAGCTCTGGCTGGCCTGGAACTCACTCTGTAGACCAGGCTGGACTCATAGAGATTTACCTGCCTCTGCCTCTCAAGTGCTAGGATTAAAGACATGTACCACAGTGTCCAGCAGAAGATTAACATTTTTATCTATCCCCATATCATATATTCACATCAACTCAAGCTGGATCACACACATAGATTAAAACTTTTCTATTGCTTTTTTTGAGATGGTCCAGACTGGGCTGCAGAGTGATTTCCAGGCTAGCCAGGGCTAACGAACTGAATAATTTGTTTAAAACCTTAGAAGGTGACAAGGACTTAAATAGTCCAAGAGAATTATCACCTGAAGCTGAGAAAGAATTGGCCTTGGTAGAAAAGAAAGTACATAGGCCGGGCGGTGGTGGCGCACGCCTTTAATCCCAGCACTCGGGAGGCAGAGGCAGGCGGATCTCTGTGAGTTCGAGGCCAGCCTGGGCTACCAAGTGAGTCCCAGGAAAGGCGCAAAGCTACACAGAGAAACCCTGTCTCAAAAAAATCAAAAAAAAAAAAAAAAAAAAAAAAAAAAAAAAAAAAAAAAAGAAAGTACATGAAGGGCACGTGGATCGTATTGATCCAAAGCTGGATTGCATTTTGGTTATTTTACCTTCTAGACATTCTCCTACAGGAATATTAATGCAGAGGGAAGATATTATATTGGAATCGATATTTTTACCGAATAAACCAAATAAAAAATTAAAAACTTATGTGGAAAAAATCTCTGACTTGATTTGGAAAGGAAAATTGAGACTTCATCAATTAGCAGGAATAGACCCAGCAGAAATTGTCATACCTTTAACTAAGGAGGACATTGAAAAATTATGGACAGAAAGTGAACCTTGGCAAAGAGCTTGCAGTAATTTTTTGGGAGAAATTAACAGCAAATATCCCAAAAGTGATAGAATTGATCTTATAAAGAGAGCTGATTGGATTTTGCCTCGAATTGTACGGGAATAACCCATATCTGGAGTTCGTACATTTTATACAGATGCCAACAAACAAGGAAGGGCAGGTTACAAATCAGAAAATTTAAGTAAAGTGGTTCAAAGTCCTTATAATTCAGTTCAAAAATCAGAATTATATGCTATTCTGTTGGTATTAATGGATTTCTCAGAACATCTCAACATAGTAACTGACTCTCAGTATGCTGAAAGAGTGGTATTACATATTGAGATTGCAGAATTTATCCCTGATGCTTCAGAATTAACTTCACTATTTATTCAATTACAAGATACAATCAGGAAAAGGAGTCATCCTTTATATATAACTCACATCCGATCCCATACTGGTCTGCCAGGCCCTCTAGCACAAGGCAATGATGAGATTGATAAATTATTGATAGGAAATGTGCTGGAGGCCTCAGAATTTAATAAAAAAACATCATGTCAATAGTAAAGGTTTAAAAAAGGATTTTTCCATAACCTGGCAACAAGCCAAAGAAATAGTAAAGAAATGTCCTACTTGTTCCTTCTACAATCAAACACCATTACCAGCAGGATGTAACCCAAAGGGTAATCAGAGGAATGAAATCTGGTAGATGGACCTGTTTCACTTTGCAGAATTTTGAAAATTGAAATATGTACACCATACCATCGATACTTATTCAGGATTTCAATGAGCAACTGCTTTGAGTTCTGAAAAAGCTGATTCTGTAATCATTCATTTGCTAGAAGTTATAACCATCATGGGTATACCTGCACAAATCAAAACTGATAATGTTCCATCATATGTCTCTGTTAAAATGAAACAGTTTTTTGCTTATTACAATATAAAGCATATTACAGGTATACCACATAATCCTACAGGTCAAGCAGTTATAGAAAGAACAAACAGAACTCTAAGGGATACGCTAAATAAACAGAAAGGGGTAACAAAAACCCCCACAAATAGACTGCATAATGCTCTATTAACTTTGAATTTTCTCAATGCCAATGAGAAAGGAACAACAGCTGCAGAGAGACATTGGATAACAGAAAAAACTACAGAATTAAATCAGCCGATATACTTTAAGGATGTGCTGACCTCAGAATGGAAACCAGGATATGTGTTACATTGGGAACGAGGTTTTGCTTTTGTTTCTACAGAAGAAGATAAGCTGTGGGTACCATCAAAATTGATAAAGGTTTGATTTGAACAAGAGAGACCTCTTAACTAGAGGAGGTGATAGTTCATCAACCAGCATGACCATCCAATTTAAAAATAACTTATACCATTAACACTGGCCTTTTCATTTAATCAGATAATAACCTGCCAAAAAGGAACCTCTCCAAAATTAGTCTTGGGGAAAGATTTTCGTTTTTGTCTTTTAGGAGAATGAGGGTTAAGGAATCTGAAGAACACTGGACAAATGAGAAAACTGAAGAAACGGGACAAATCATCTATCCCAGGAAACAGAGTGAAATGACGTATGGGTATATTATCTAAAAAAATTTATAAGTCTTCCTAAATGTTTGTTTCTGCTCTTCTCTAAAGAAATTTAACACTATTGGTCTTCTAATAGTCCCAGTTCAATTAAAATTTAAAGCTGACTTTGGAGTTGGAGAATGGCTCTCTCCTTCTTTTAACTTTACCTTCCTCCTCTCCTCCCTCTCCCCTCCCTCCTTCCCACCTCCTCCTCCTTTTTACTCCCTCCTTCTCCCAGAGGAACCCCGCCCCCTTCTGGCTCTCTCCTTCTTTAAACTCAAGCATGTTGTTAAAAGGAAAATGCAAACTCCCTGTATCATGCCAGAAGAAAAGGGCCATCTTCTGCTATGGGACAGGAGAAAAAACCAAATTAATTAAGGGACTATTCTATTACTAATCTCAACTCTTTGATTCTATTCTGATTCTTTAAACTTTTCTTAAAGTATAATTTTGGATCAAAATTTACAAGATTAATATATATATATATATATACAGATATGTATACATTTTAAACTTTGTTAAGATATGAATGGTCATATAGAGTACTGACTAATTCTAGAAAAAAGGCTTCAATTAGCTGCATATATATATGTCTGTGTTCGAGTCTCTTATCAGTTTTCTGCAGGAAATCACGGCCAGGCCTAACATCAACTGAAGTCTCCAGGAAGAAGATGGGGCCCCACAACAACAACAATTCTACGTGGACAATAATAATATCACTAAGCTGACAAACATCATCTACAGATCAGCTTTAGACTACAAAGTGCTCAAAGCAATTTTGAGAGGGCTAGCTGAGATGATCCAGTCTCAAAGACTACTTGAATAAGGACTTGAGATAAACCATGAACTTTGGCATTATACACAGACTGGATAATGAAGGATATAGTTACCTTTCCTAGAATTTGACAATTAACTAAAATTTTTCTTTTCAGGATAAAGATACCTTCGCCCATACCCAGCAGGAAGCAATTTTAAGAATACGACGCCCACATTCCCAAAGAGGTGGTGTGGGGCGGGTGGTTTTTTGGTCTTTTAATGGGTTTTGGGTCTGGGATAATTTTCATTGTTTAGGGGGGTTGGTTACAAGTTGTTGTCAAGGGTTAGGAAAAGGGCTAAGCAAAGGAGGTTAGATTTGAGGTTCTTGTTTTAAAAAGAAAAAAAAAGAAAAAAGAAAAAGACAATTACTAGTTTTAAATACTTTACATTGGATTGGATTGTACAAATTATATATATTGAAATTGATATTGTTAGAAAATGCTATATGTATATTTCTAATTGTACTTATACCATTCATTTAACAATGTAATGCAATTTTCTGATCCTTGAATGTTATTATTACCAACTATTAGGATATAAAGATATGAAAGTTAGTAGTTAGACATTATAATAGAACTTGTAGTAATATTAGTATGTTTTCAAGATTGAGCAGATACATTTTAGATAGACAGATCATCTTCAAACCCTTCAGAGATCTATAGAATATGGCATTTAAAATGTTTTAATAACTTAGAAAATTTTTCTTTTTGTTATGACTATGAGACATGTCGGCTCCTGGCAGTACCAATCTACTTTAAAGAGAATATAGGCATTGAAGAAACTGCATATGGAGTTAACTTTCATTGTGGCAAAAGTTAGCCACTGGACAACAAAGTATCCTCGAATCAACTGCTGACAAACAGGACAGACAGGACATGAAACAAAGGACTACCGATTCTTGCCAAAATAAGTGTGGTTATGGCTTTATCAAAAGGCATCTTCTGAGGCCAGGACAATATGGCACTATCCCTGAAGTGGCCTTCGCAATCCGGAAAAGGTACAGTGCTTTTTTCTTTGAAGGCAGCTGGACAGGCAATGGGCCGATGGCTTCTGATGTGCAGTGGAACAGCAGCTGAAACAGTTATTCTTGAAGAGTAACTAAGCTCACACCTCTTAATAGTAGAATGGCATTTGATAGAGGGATGTGGAGAAGAACAGAATGCTGAGATGAAGCCACACACACACACATAGCCAAGAAGAATGGACAGCTGAATTAAAAAAAAAAAATCAACAATTTCCAGAATTTAAAATCCTGAATCATGACATGACACTAGTGGAATTCAGGTGTTTCTGGTACATGGACTGCTCTCACCCAATGTGAGGTTGAACTATTGACCTTGTGTACATCCTACTTCACAAATGAGTCTGTCAGATACGCTAAGCCTATGGGCTGAAGATGATGCCCCAACACTGTGGAGAAACCTCAGGTGACTGTCCAGGCAGCTGGCTGTTTCTATCAACTCACATTTTTTTTTTTTTGGAGGCTGCTTGCATGCACTTCTTGTTTTTATTTTTGTAGGTAATATTATTTCCTTCTTGGGTCTCTGAGGGAGTTGAAGATTAGTTAGTTATAGTTGAAGATTAGTTAGGATAGAAAGTGAATTAGGTACATTTTGGACTTACCAAAATAGGATAGATAATGGAATCATTTTCTCTGAATTTGTCAAATACAAATGGACTAGACATTGTTTAGGTATTTATTGCTTGTATATATTGTATATAGTTATTGTACTTTTGTATATAGTTTTTCTTATGTTAGTCATAACCTTTTTCCTTTTTTCTTTTTATTGAAATAGAAAAGGGAAAATATGGTGATATTTTATTTGTACTAAAATGTGATTTTATTTGTATGTTAATAAATAAAGTTGCCTGGGGGTCAGAGCTATTAGCAAGCCATAGCAGAAGCTGGGCGGTGGTGGTGCACACCTTTAATCCCAGCACTTGGGAGGCAGAGCTAGGCAGATCTCTGTGAGTTCAAGGATACAGCCAGCATGGAGACACACGCCTTTAATCTCAATACCAACCATAGAAGACCTGGAAGTCTCTACAGACAGGCAGTGACGAGGAAGTTATGTGGTTGGGTTTACAATCAATGAGAAGGCAGAAAGTCTATATAAAGAAAAACACACAGGAAGTAGCTCTCTTTCGGAGAGGAACAGCGACAGTGAAGGGTAAGGTTTTCAGCTCTTAGCTCTGACCTCTTGGCTTTCATCTCTGTATTGGCTCTGGTTTATTTAACAAGACAGTTACATCTACAGGGAACCTAAGGCCCCACATGCACGTGTGCAAACACAAACATGGGGAACCTAAGGCCCCACATGCACGTGTGAAAACACACACAGGGGGAACCTAAGGCCCCACATGCACGTGTGCAAACACACACAGGGGAACCTAAGGCCTCACATGCACGTGTGCAAACACACACAGGGGAACCTAAGGCCCCACATGCACGTGTGCAAACACACACAAGGGGAACCTAAGGCCCCACATGCACGTGTGCAAACACTCTCATGGGGGAAGCTAAGGCCCCACATGCACGTGTACAAACACACACAGGAGGACCTAAGGCCCCACATGCACGTGTGCAAACACTCTCATGGGGGAAGCTAAGGCCCCACATGTACATGTGCAAACACACACATGGGGGAACCTAAGGCCCCACATGCACGTGTGAAAACACACACATGGGAACCTAAGGCCCCACATGCACGTGTGAAAACACACACAGGGGGAACCTAAGGCCCCACATGCACGTGTGCAAACACACACAGGGGAACCTAAGGCCCCACATGCACGTGTGCAAACACACACATGAGGAACCTAAGGCCCCACATGCACGTGTGCAAACACACACAGGGGGAAGCTAAGGCCCCACATGCACGTGTGCAAACACACACACAGGAGGACCTAAGGCCCCACATGCACGTGTGCAAACACACACAGGGGAACCTAAGGCCCCACATGCACGTGTGAAAACACACACAGGGGGAACCTAAAGCCCTACATGCACGTGTGCAAACACACACAAGGGGAATCTAAGGCCCCACATGCACATGTGAAAACACACACAGGGGGAACCTAAGGCCCCACATGTACGTGTGAAAACACACACATGGCGGGGAGCACATGCTGCTCTCAGTGACAAATCTTTAGGGGGATGCTTAAATGTTTATTGGATTTCTTTTCCTCCTCCTCCGTTTTCTTAGGTGATTTGTGCATAGGTAAGAGAGGGACAGTCGGGGGCTGGAGAGATGGCTCAGAGGTTAAGAGCACTGGCTGTTCTTCCAAAGGTCCTGAGTTCAATTCCCAGCAACCACATGGTGACTCACAGCCATCTGTAATGAGATCTGGTGCCCTCTTCTGGCCTGCAGGGATGCATGCAGGCAGAACAATGTATACATAATAAATAAATTTAAAAAAAAAAAAAAAAAAAAAAAGAGAGGGACAGTCTCACGCAGTCCAGACTAGCCTAGAACTCACTATGTAGCCACGGATGACCTCGGGCTCTGATCCTCGAAGCGTCTGTTTCCCAAGTACTGGGATTACAGGCATGATTCACCATCCTCAGGATTTGCTGGATAGTTTAAGCAACAGACATGATTTTTCATGATTAAGTTTCTTATGATGGGTATTTTAAAATAATAATGTTTTATATATTAATAGTGCCTTATTAAACGTCTCAGAAATTTTTGGTTATGTCTAATATCATCTGCCTTATCTATTTATTCAGAGATCCACGTGGCTCCCCAAGGAGTGTTGCGATTGCTCCTGTCAGACACCTGGAGGGGCTATTGAGCTGAGTTTTTCCTTTCCCGGAGAGAGAGAGAAACAAAGAGAGAGAGAGACAGAGAGAAAGAGACAGAGAGAGTTATGTAATTATATGAGTTTGAATCCAGAAGCCAGAAGGGGGCCAGTTGTTGCTTATGACTGTCCACCTTGTCCCTCCTCTGGGGTCTGAATCCTGACTCAGTCTACCATGAAGATGGATAGTCCTGATGGAGCCTGAGGGTATATGAAGCCCAATAGAATCTGTGCTTAGCATGCGTGATGCTCTTAACCCCATTCCTAGCACACATAATAAAAGAAAAATCAAACCAAGTCAAAATATCCAAAAGCAGCACCCATATAAAACAGCTTTTAGGGCCGGGCGGTGGTGGCGCACGCCTTTAATCCCAGCACTCGGGAGGCAGAGCCAGGCGGATCTCTGTGAGTTCGAGGCCAGCCTGGTCTCCAAAGCGAGTTCCAGGAAAGGCGCAAAGCTACACAGAGAAACCCTGTCTCGAAAAACCAAAAAAAAAAAACAAACAAACAAAAAAAAACCCAGCTTTTAGCAAGGCAGGACCTCCACTGTGGGGCCAGGCCATCTTACTCCATGAGCCCCCGCTTCAGGGTTCCCCAGCAGGCAGAAGTTTCTATGCCAATCTTTTCTTCCATTCTGAGCTGAGCCCTCCAGCAGAGAGAAGGGGACATTGGAGGAAGGTGACCTCAGCTCTGATGACAGGCTAAGGCACTGGGATCAGCTGTGCTGAGGCCAGACCTCATGGGGTTTTCAGCTATGGCCATCAGTGGGTTCTCTATGTTGTACACCACGTCACATATGGGAGATTTGTTCTTGTATAATATTAGGAGAACCAGCCTTAATATTACACATCCCAGGGGCTCAGGAGAGAGAACTACTAACGGCGAGAACTATTTTCAGGAAATAGAATCTCAGCACACCGAGCTCTATAGTTCACTTGCTTTAATTCCTCTGGCATAACATCCTATATACACAGCTTCAGTTCTGTTCTCGTGCCTAGCTCCTTTCTTGCCTGATTTCACTCTATACTTATCTATTGCTCCCTCTAAGTTCTATCTTAATTCTCTCGTCTTAATTCTGCCTCATCTAGGTCCTTTTCACCTTGCTCTTACCCAGCTAGTACTTCCCCATCTGGCTCTTCCTCATCTTCCAACTCATTCCTCTAGTACTTTCCTCTAGCCCTTTGTAGCTGGAGTTTTCCTGCCTGGCCCACAGTCAGGACAAATCTCTCTCACCTGCCAGTCCCACAGACGCTCAGACCTGACCAAGTAAACACAGAGACTTATATTGATTACAAACTGTATGGCCGTGGCAGGCTTCTTGCTAACTGTTCTTATAGCTTAAATTAATCCATTTCCATTAATCTATACCTTGCCACATGGCTCGTGGCTTACCGGCATCTTCACATGCTGTTTCTCATCGTGGTGGCTGGCAGTGTCTCTCTGACTCAGCCTTCCACTTCCCAGCTTTATTCTCCTCCTTGTCCCGCCTACACTTCCTGCCTAGCCAATGGCCAATCAGTGTTTTATTTATTGACTAATTAGCAACAGCACTTCAACCTAGTTCTTCCCCATCTCAGTTTGTTCCTCTCAAGTTCTTACCCATCTAGTTCTTCCATTCTCTTTTCTCTTCTCTGTCCTTCATGCCCTGGAAGTCCTGGTATATAAAGCCAGGCTTCCAGGGTCAAACGGAAGGGTGCTAAGAATCACAATGAGAGGCGATAACCATTAATTATCATTTGCAACGCCAAAGGGAAGTGACCAATGGGGAAATGAATTAACTAAAGGCTAAATTCAGGTAATATCTAAGAAGAGGGATCTTATGTGCTCAACTATAATCTTAAACGTGATTAGTAGACAATGTTAAGAATCTATAAGCTGCTAGGTCAATGGGAGAAAATAAAACTGTCTTCTTTTTTTTTCCTGTGGCTCCTATCTGTCCGAGTTATCTGCCATTTTTCTGCAGGGTGGGGGAAAGTGTGCTCAGTCGCTAGGCAACCTGTGTACAGCCAGTTGCCTCTGGTGATAGTTAAAGGGAGATCTGGAACTGGAGGTAAGGTTTGGGAAAGGAGGAAGTAAGGCTTAATTGGCACATCCGCCAGGCCTTCTCAAACAGGTAGCCCGGATGCTTAAGTCTGTTCTTAGAGAGTACAGAGGTATCTCTGATAAGGTACTTTCCTCCATCTGGGGATGGACCTGACCAGATGCTGCCAATGATGATAATTACAGGGAGGCTTGAACTGATGTTCTGGCTGAGCCTAGCTGTCAGCACAGAAAGTTACCTAAATATTCCTAGAAGTGATTAGGTAAGGAGTTAAAGGTCTATAAAGTTAGTAAGGCTGTAAGAAAGGAGGGTCCGAGCTAAATTGTGTAAAGCTATTACTTTACCTGACCTAGGCGGTGTCTCCTTGTGGAACTTATCTTAAATCAGGAGACTTGCTTGTGGACTGTTATTACTGCAAGTCCTTGAAAGTGGCCAAGGGAAATATCTGATTCCAGAGAAAGCCTTTCCTGAGGCTGTTCTCCAAATACCTGGAATGTGTATGTCCAGAGAGTGATCAGTCCACACTGTTAGCCCTTCTTAGGGAAAAGTCAATTGGGAAAACCATGAAGGCACACATGATTTTCATAACAGAAGATAGCTGATATATAACAAGCCAAGTAACACCAAAAGCTCCTTGGAATTTGGCTTCCTCTGGAGAAAATCCTTGATCCCTCCAGGTAGTGACTTTGCCATAACCAGCTGAGTTCTTATGATATATTCCTGCGGCCTGCAGCAATTTGTTTGGGTTGATTTGGCTTGATGGGGGGTAGGGTATATTCCTAATGTGGCTCTCCAGCGTGCTGATGCTGCACCTGGGGGCAGCGTATTTTAGTTTACTAGAGACTCATGGGTTGTGGGTCTCCATCTCTCAGCAGCACAGCGTAGTTTTGACTTGCTGTGTTTTTTAAGGCAATACTTTATCTGAATCTTTTGCACCCCTAATCCCAGCTCTTGGGAGGCTAAAGCAGGAGGCTCACTTGAAGATCAAGTAAGATTTCATCTAAACTGGGTGGTGGTGGCGCCTGCCTTTAATCCAGCACTCGGGGGACAGAGGCAGGCAGATGTCTGTGAGTTCAAGGCCAGCCTGATCTACAGAGTGAGTTCTGGGACAGCTAGAGTTATACAGAGGAACCCTGTCTTGATAAACAAATAAAATAAGAAAAGGCTGGCGCTGGAGACAGACCTTAGCAATTAAGAGCACTGCTGCTCTTTCAGAGGACCTAGGTTTGAGTCCCAACACCCACAGCTCACAACTTGTCTGTAACTCCAGTTCCAGGGGATCTGATGGCCTCTTCTGGCCTCAGCAGGCACTGCACACATGTAGTACACAGACCAAAGCACCCACACAGGAAATAAAAATAAATCTCAAAATACATAAACATATGTACATATATGTGTGTATATATGTATATTTAATGTCTGTTTCTAGAAACATAAAACCTTGATGAAGGCCAAGGTGTAGTCAGTGGTGGAGCATGTGATGAGCATAAGGCCCTGGGTTCTGTTCCCTGCACCAAAGCATCAACATTTGTTGGTTTGTTTGCCTGGGAGTTAATATCAGTGTGATTGTTAATCACACAGTCTTGGTGGTCAACTCCACACACCTGCAAAGAGGGAGCCTCGTTTAAAGACTGCCTCTCTCTCTTTGGCCTGTGGGCACATCTGTGGGGCATGTTCTTGATTACAATTAATGGGGGAGGGCCTAGCCCACTGTGGCAGGTGGCCCTGGGTTGTATAAAGAATCTAAGTAAGCAGCAGCAGGAAGTTAAGTCTTAAGCATGTTCCTTTGCACTTTCTGCTTCGAGCTCCTGCCTTGATTTCTCTCAATGAACTGTAAGTTGTAAGCTAAATAAACCCTTTCCTCCCACCGCTGGTTTTGGTCCTAATGTTTAACCCAGCAACAGAAAGCTAAGCAGGACAGGAAGCGAGCCTTTGGAGAGATGGAGGCAGGAAGCACAGCTTCCCACTCTCTCATGCAGCACCCTGAGGAATTCCCCCGGACTTTCAGGGACCTCAACTCAGGCCGAACTAGGATTCATGGTTTCAGTACAGAAAAGAAGGTTAGGTCTAGCCACTTTATGAAGCAGAGTCAGGCCCTAATTCTGATACTTTAATATAAGCTCAGGTGTGCAGGTTAAGAGAAAGAAAGGGAAACATGGGTGTGGGCTCCCCAAGAGGCGATCTCCAGCTGTCTGTGGTGTACAGTGGTCATGTGTAGGATTTAGTGCAGTGTGAGGACACTCAGGCTAAGAAGCCTGAGGTCACCGTGTGGTACTTGAGGGGCCCCTGGCAGGACTACAGTTGATGGGTAAGAGTCTAGCCATGGGGGTACTAGAAGGTAGGATATTTTTATTAAAAGTTTTGCCTGAGATTCTGAGGCCACGCCTGGGGAAGTCAACAAGGCCCAAGACCCTAAACATCTGGGCCTTCAGCACAGCCGTTGTTACTTTAGCATGATTTATCTGTAGATGAGAATATTAAGTCTACGTTTGTAGCAAATGCTGGGTTGTTTTAAATTTTATTTGTTTCCTCTCGGTGCGTGAGTGTATCACAGTTCAAGTGTGGAGGTCAGAGGAGAATTTACAGAAGCCAGTTCTCTCCTTCCACCACATACAGGATCAAACTCGGATCCTCAGGCTTGCTGGTAATGCCCTTATATGCTGAGCCATCTTGCGGGCCCAGATGTCGTTGACTGTGCTGGAATTCCAGCTTCTCCGTTTGCAAGAGGCTTCAACCAGACTCCGGTGAGGGCCTTTCCTTCCTGGGGACCCACAATTACCCACAATTCCCGTCTACCCCACCTCAGTTAATATTAATCGATAACTTGACAGGAATGACAGTCACCCAGTAGACACATTTCTGGGAGAATTTCTAAACTGAGTTACCCGGTGTGACCCATCACGAATGTGGATCTCACTCTAGGAAATCTGTGCCCTGTGGGTGAGGCTACCTAGGCCTGAAAAGTCCTGTGTGCACAGACCGGGCCCTCCCCACCGTGGCCACTGGAGGGCAGCACCTTCTCCGCAAAGGCGGCTGGGCCAGCGGGCCCTCCCCTCCAGCCCTAGGCAGGACCCTCTTGTTTTTACAAAAGGCAGCTACACTGAAGGCCTTTCAGAGATTCTGGCACTGGTGAGGGGAACACGCTCTGGGTGTGTCCTGGAAGAGCCCTTGCTATTTCTCTACTGCCCCTGTTGAGCTTCCCGCAGCCAGCTCTGAACACTGACACCTCAGGGCCTGCCTTGGGGTCTCCTGGCTCCTATCCCCGAGGCTGTCCCCTCCTGGAGGAGGAAGTCTACCTAGTGACTTGGTTTTCTCTGACTGAAACTGGTTTCCTGACATTAAAGAACATGACTCCCAGGCACCCCTGCGAGAACATTTTTCAGAAAACAAAGTTGACCTCAGAAATTTGGTTTAAAAAGTGTTGCCCTCAAATTATCACTAGAAGTCCCCACCCCCACCCTGGCTGGTGTTTGGGTTGTTTTGAAACAGTTTCTACTATGATGTTTGTAGCAGGAAAAGCGGGAATCATAAATTAACAGTTACAACACCATTATGTCCACAGTCAATTTGCCTAGAAGTCACAAAAACATTATTGATGATAATGCTGAGCCGTCTCATCAGCCCCTTTTAAAAAAATTCTAACGTGTTTAGTGGGGGTGGGGAGGTGTGCTGGATAAGTGTGGGTGTCATGCCACATGTGTGGAAGTCAGAGGACAACTTTTGTGGAGTCAGGCTCTCTCCTTCTACCGTGTGGGTTCTGGGATTGAATTAGGTTGTCAGGAAAAGTGCCCCTACCCACTGAGCCATCTCACCAGCCCAGAAATTTCAAATATTGAAAACTTTTAGGTGATTTTATTTGAGCTTATTACTTGCTTCTTATTGTTAAAGAATTGGTGCTATTTGTGGGAGACATTATAATCTAATCCAACCATAAGGAAGACTGTTATTTAAACGCTTGCTATGCCCCTCAAGTACCACACGGTGACCTCAGGCTTCTTAGCCACATAGTGTCCTCACACTGCACCAAATCCTACACATGACCACTGTACACCACAGACAGCTGGAGATCGCCTCTTGGGGAGCCCACACCCATGTATTTCCCTCTTTTTTTTTTTTTCTCTTAAATGTTATAACAGTCTTTATGCTGGTATGGCTGGAGAAGCATTGCAGGAAAGAATATCCTTCAGGGCTGGGGCAATGGCTCAAGGGTAAACTGCCATATGGAGGTGGATTTTTCTGTCCCTCCTGCCAGCTCCCAAATTACGACTTGAAAACTTATTATTAATTACAAATGCTCACCTGATGGCTTAGGCTTGTTTCTAACTAGCTCTTATAACTTAAATTAACCATTTCTATTAATTTACTTTCTGCTTCATGGCTATTACTTTTCCTCTGTACTGCCCATGCTGCTTTCCTGTTTCCTCTGTCTCTGGCTGGCTCTGAGTCTCCCCCCTTCTTCTTCCCAGCATCCTCTCTGCTCTGAAAATCCTGTCTAGCTATTGGCCATTCAGCTTTTCATTCAACCAATCCAAGTGACAAATCTTCACAGTGTACAAAAAGATTATTCCACAACAACCATACAAGAATGAGGACCTGAGTTCAAATCCCAAGACCCATGCTCTCTCTGACAGGGAGATGGGAGGCAGGAGAATTCCCAGAAGCTCACAGGCCAGCTAACAATGACAAACAACAAAGAGACCCTGTCTCAAACAAGGTGGAAAGCATGCACCAACACCTGAAATTGTCCTCTGACCTCCAAGTGTCCTCTCCCCTCTGTCCTCTGACACCTGCTGTGGCAGGCCCCTACACACACACACACACACACACACACACACACACACACACACACACACATTCCAAGTGCCTGAGATTGGATCACCATGGCCCAGAGTTCAGTGAGCAAAAGGAACTCAGTAAAAGATGACAGTCTAGAATACAACCAGGGGCCAAATGATATAACCCACAATTAAGGCTTTGGAATTAATTCCTTATAATGGAAAACCACTGGAGGGTTTTCAGTAGGAAAATTGCATGATTAGGTTTGTATTTCAAGGGAATAAATAGCAATAAAGAATAATGAATACCCACCAATCCACTACCCATTCTCGGCAACAGCTCATTACAAGCACAAAAGTCCTGTGTTTTCTCCAACCACTGTTCTGCCTCAGGCATTTTTTTATTACCTTGCTATGTATTTTGCCACCTTAAAATTCTGTGTAGATCATGTTGTATTGTTGAACTTTTTATAAATAATGTTATGCTGTTTTTCTTGCTGTCTGTGTTTGTGGTTCAACGTTGTGAGTTTTTACTCTGTTGCTTGTCTAATTCATTCCTTCATTACTTGCCGCTATGATCTATAAAGCATCATTATTTTATATTGGCTTCTTGACAAACATTAGGTTTTCCCCATTAATATTCAACTATAAGAAATCCTGCTGCGAGGGTTGGAGTTGGCTCAGATGGTAAAGTGTTTGCTCAAGCTTGAAGACCTAACTTCTAGCCCCAGCACCCACATAAAAAGCCATGTGCGGTGGCACACTTATAACCCCAGCACTGAAAAGGCAGAGATAGGTGGGTCCCTGGGACTCCCTGACTGACCAGCATAGACTAATCATCAAGTCTCAGATCAGTGAGAAACTTTGTCTCAAAAACCAAGGTAAGAGGCTGGAGAAATGGCTCAGTGGTAAAGATCTCTTGCAGAGGACCTAGGTTCAAGGTTCCCAGCTCCCACATGGCAGATCACAAACACCTGTAACTCCAGTTGCAGGAGATCTAACACCCTCTTCTGGCTTCCAAGGGCTTCTACATGGGGTGCACACTCAGGCACACACACATAAGATAAAATAAAATTATAAAATACAAGATGGACAGTTCTGAGGAAGGACACTCTAAGACCTAGGTTACTACTGCCCTCCATCCACATGCATGTGCACACACATGCACCTGGACACACACACACACACACACACAGGCTGGGGAGCTTGGTCAAGTGGTTGATATACAGCAATGAGGACCTAAATGTGGGTCTCCAGCACCCATGTAAACGCTGGATGTAAAGGCTCTGCACATTTGTGATCCCAGTGCTGGAGGGAAGCTGTTATAGAATAGTATTTTACTTTTGTTACTTTTGTTTATGTTGCATTTGTTTAACTCTGACGAAGCTGTGTTACTTTGCCTGTCTAATAAAGAACTGAACAGCCAATAGCAAGGCAAGAGAAAGGACAGGTGAGGCTGGCAGGCAGAGAGAATATATAGAAGGAGAAATCTGGGAAGGCAGAAGGAGCCAGAGAAGGAGGACTTCAGGGGCCAGCCACCCAGTTACACAGCAAGTCACAGAGTAAGATTTACAGAAGTAAGAGAACGGGAAAAGCCCAGAGGCAAAAGGTAGTTGGGATAATATTTAAAGTTAAGGAAAGCTGGCAAGAAACAAGCCAAGACAAGGCCAGGCATTTATAATTAAGTGTTTATATATTAAGCATTTATATGTGTGCAGCACATATAAATAGCCTCCATGTGTGATTCATTTGGGAGCTGGGTGGTGGGCCCCCCAAAAGATCAAAGACCAACCAACAACACAGAGTGATTAATGAAGGTACAAATATCAACCTCTGTTCTTCAAAAGAGAGAGCACAGAAACATGCACACACATGCACAGAAACAATGAAAGCAAGAACTCCAGCAGAGAAGAGAGTTGATGTAGAAGCCATGGAGGAGTTGGGCAGTGGTGGCGCACGCCTTTAATCCCAGCACTCAGGAGGCAGAGCCAGGCAGATCGCTGTAAGTTCGAGGCCAGCATGAGCTACAGAGTGAGTTCCAGGACAGGCGCAAAGCTACACAGAGAAACTGTCTCGAAAAACCAAAAAAAGAAGCAGAAGCAGAAGCCATGGAGGAGTGCTGCTTATTGGCTTGCTTCTCCTGGCTTGCTCAGTCTGCTTTATTATAGAACCCAGGACCACCAGCCCAAGGATGGCACCACCCACCATGGGCTGGACCCTCCCCCATCAATTACTAATTAAGAAAATGCCTTACCCACTTGCCTGCAGCCCAGTCTTGAGGAGGCGTTTTCTTAACTGAGGCTCCACCTTCTCCAGTAACTCTAGCCTGTGTCAAGTTGACTTAACACTAGCCAGCAGAAAAGGGTTTCATTGGCCTAAACTAGCTTGGAACTTGGTACACAACCAAGGATGACCTTGAACTTCTGATTCTCTTGCCTCTACCTTGTGAGTACTGGGATCACAGCCTGGTACTACATTGCCTAGATTTTTTCTTAATTTTTTTTTAATTAAAATTATTTTTTTCAGTTCTTGGGATTGATCCCAGGTCCCTGAGCATGGTAAGTGTTCTACTATGGAGCTATGCTCAAACCCTTGGTGTTTTGTTTTGTTGTGAGCCCAGGCTGTTCTCTTACTCAAGACCCCTGCTTCAGCCTCCTGAATGCTGGGATGGCAGGTATGCACTACACCTGGACCTGTGGAGTTTCCTTCTTTGTGGCGAATAACAAATTCTTTCAAGACCTGCATTTCCTGAAATCATGTGAGTTTGTCTCATGTTGAGTGATGTAAACAGTACTGTGTTTCTAAAAGTTGTCACCCTGAACTATCCCATATACCATGACATTAGATATATGGTATGTTATATACTATAATTTATTGCAAGCAGCAGAACTTGGCATCTTTGGCCATATGATTCTGGCTTTAGAATACATCTTCCATCTTGTCCTTCTGATCCTTCAATCTAGTTTTTCCCCACCTCAGTTCATTCCTCTCCAGTTCTTACCCATCTAGTTCTTCCATTCTCTTTTTTCTTCTCTGTCCTTGCTCTGAAAATAGAACTGCCTTTTATCTCTTTGGCCCTTATCTCTCCAAGCTATCTCTGCTCCCACCATTTCTGGCAGGGCAGGGGAAGTGTGCTTGGTCGCTTGGTAACTTGGCTAAGCAACTTCTGTCACGGCTAGACGTACCTTTAAGTAGGAATCAGTTCTGAGATCATTGTTAAGGGTGGATCTAAAACTAGAGATAAGACTTTGGAAAGGAGAAAGTTAAGCTTAATTAGCATATCCACCAGGCCTTCTCAAACAGTCTGGTGCTTAAGTCTGTTCTTAGAGAGGACAGACATATCTCTGAAAAGATACTTTCATCCGTCCAGGGATGGTCCTGGCTGGATGCTGCTAATGATGATAATTACAGAAAGGCCTGAAATTAGGGGATCCTGGCTATGTTACTGCACAGAAGGTTATCTAAATAGTCCATTAGTAGAGGGGAAACTGTGCCCAATGAATGATGGAAAAGCTACAATAGCACACGAGAAATTTATAGCAGGAAACGGCTGATAATCAAAAGTCAATATCACCAAGGCTCCTTGAGCCTCAGCTTGACCTCTGGAAGGCCCTTGGCTTCTTCCAGGTATTAGCTTGTTATCATCAGCTGAAATTGTTGTACCTGTTTAGAGAAACCTCCAAAGACCACCAAGGAGCCAGTTTCCAATGCAAGCACATAAGGGTCCTTTTATTGTCAGGTTCGAACCTGGGCCACTGCCAGGCAGATGGAGGGAAATGTGGCAGCAGCTGCAGGCCCAGAAGTAGAGAATTTTTATAGGGAAAAAACGCAAGCTGAGAATTACATGCTTTGGCAACTTGGGATTGAGTAGAAGGGATACGGGGCAAGGTGATTTTTTTTGAAACTATTAGTCTAGACTTTCGGCGCAAAACCACATTTGAAACTATTGGGTTGGACTTTTGTCAGAGAAACACAACTTGTTGGGAAGGATTATCTGGGATGCTCAGCAGGATTATCTAGATATCAAGGGTCATAAACTGCAGACAGAATGTCTGTAGCAGCATACTGCTCTGTATCTGTTCAAGTTGTCATGGCACATTCCTGAGGTCCTTCCTGTGTGGGGGGACCAACTACCACATTTATTTACCCCAGGGACTCTTGAGGAATGAGGCATAAGAGGCTTAGATAGAAATAAAGAGGGGAGAGAAACAGAGAGAAACACAGGATAGCCTCGGGTGGGTCTGGATCCTTATCCACCAGCCCAGAGCTTTATTCCAGAGGTCCATTTATAACAATGCCAAGAGGAGGGGCAAAGGACCTCCCCCTCGCCAGTTACAGCCAAGTGTAGACCTTCCAAACACCTGCTACTCCGGCCTGTGATCCAATCAACCTCCTATGCAGTCCTGCTGGGAACAGCCACTAGGAAACCTAGTGGGCTCCAACATTCCTGGAACTGAGTAGAGCAGGTGGTCCAAGATGGTGGCCCTACCCTAAGACGGAGTTTGTATTGCCCTCACAAAATCCTACTTCATATTATTGCAGCTTGAAGCACCTTAATTTTTAAAAAATAAAGTGGTACAAATGAATAGAAACACAGAATTTAAAGATGAATATTTCCAAAATCACTTTATTACAACTAAATTCTAAAGGGAAGTTTGGCTGATTTATAACTTAGATCAAAGTAAATGATTTTCTTTTTTTCGTACTGGGGAATCAAAACCAGGGTTATGGCAAGCACTCTATCACTGAACTGCATCCCCAGACCCAAAATTTAAATGAATGATTGACAGGAGGTTGTGGAAAGTTTGATTCCTTTGCATGTCCATCCAGATTTGTTCCCATCGTGATGTCTCACCCACATCCCTTCTCTTCCATCTGATGTGGCTCACTTCCTTTCATGGATGATAATCCCACTGAGTTAATCAGAGACTCACTGGAGGCAGCAAGGATTCCAGAGACAGGACAGGGTGAGCCCACAGGGCCATCGTGCCAATTCCGGTTCATTAATTGTACTTTTTCTTCTTAATTTTCACTGGTCTATCATACATAGTGTGGCCCAATAAAGTGTGCCCAGTTTTCCAGCTTCTGGTCGATCTTTTTTAGGTACAAATAGGACGGACCGGCTAGAACACATTCAATAAAAAGAAGAATTAAGCCAGGCATAGTGGCACACGCCTTTAATCCCAACCCTCAGGAGACAGAGGCTGGTGAGTCTCAGAGTTTGAGGCCAGCCTGGTGTACATAGCAAATTCCAGTCCAAACAGAGCTACATAATGAGAGCCTATCTGAAAAATAAATATAAGATGAAGAGTAACTGAAGAAGACATTCAGAGTTGACCTCAGGCTTCCACACTCACTCACATGTGTATACACCACACACTCACACTCATGTGTATATACCCCCCTACACTCACACACTCACACTCACATTTGTATATACCACCCACACCCACACACTCAAACTCACATATGTATATACCACACACACACTCACACTCACATGTGTATACCCCACATACACTCACACTCACATTTGTATGTACCACCCACACCCATACACTCACACTCACATGTATATACACCACACACTCACACTCACATGTGTATATACCACCCACCCACACACTCACTCACACTCATACTCACATGTGTATATACCACACACACATATACTCACACATGTGTATATAGCACCCTCACACACCCTCACACACACATACACACACACTCATATGTATACACCACCCTCACACACAGTCACATGTGTATACACCACACTCACACATACATACTCACATGTGTATATACTACTCTCACACACATATATGTATACACCACACACACACACACACACACACACACACACACTCACATGTGTACATACACCACACACACACACATTTAAAAAAATTAGACTTAAACAATCAAACTTAAAAGGATCTCATGGAAACAGAATGCAGAGTGGCTGGTCATAGTCTTCCCCGTGTGTGTGTGTGTGTGTGTGTGTGTGTGTGTGTGTGTGTGTGTGTGTGTGTTGCTGGGGAAGCAAAGCCAGAGCCTCAGGCATGCACTAGCACTAAGTCACATCCCAAGTCCTCTGTCTTCCTTGGTTTCTCCTGTATGGTTAGTTGATATGGTCAGTTAAGAAAGGATCATGAGTCTGCCAAAGACAGCAGAGGGCCAGGTTCTAGTGCTGGATGGCCGAGGCCATCTTCTGGGCCGCTTGGTGGCCATTCTGGCCCAGCAGGTACCACTGGGCCAGGACATGGTGGCTGTGCGCTGTGAGGGCATCAGCATTTCTGGAAATTTCTACAGAAACAAGTTAAAGTACTGGCCTTTCTCCCAAGTGGACGAATAGCAACCCCTCTAGAGGCCCCCTTTACTTCGGAGCCCCGAGCCTCATTTTTTGACAGACTGTGAGAGGCATGCTGCTCCCCAAGACCAGACGAGGCCAGGCTTCCCTGGAACGTCTCAAGGTGTTGGATAGGATCCCTCCACCCTATGACAAGAAAAAATGGATGGTGGTCCCTGCCACCCTCAAGGTTGTGCGGCTGAAGCCTACCAGAAAGTTTGCTTACGGGTGTCTAGCTCATAAAGTCAGGTGGGAGAACCAGGCAACAACAGCTGCTCTAGAGGAGAAACTCAAGGAAAAGACCAAAATCCTCTACAGAAGAAGAACAGCTCCTGAGGCTATGGAAACAAGCAGAAAAAAGTGGAGAAGAAAATCAGCAAGTCTACAGAGGTCCTCAAGACCAAGGGACTCCTGTGTGAGCCCAATAAAGACTGCCTCAAAAAGAGGAAAGAAAGGGAGGGAGGGAGGGAGGGAGGGAGGGAGGAAGGATCATATGAAATGTTATTATCAGTTAATGTGATCAAGCAGGATGGTATTCTACAGAACTGTGCAATGTTGTGGGCCATGGAACATGACTGAGTGGAGCGGTCCATGGCTATATAAAAGTCTGGGCCTGAAGGAAGAACAAAACGATACATGTTCTCTGTACTTTCATCAGCATGGGGCACAATTCTTGAGACCCCATGGGTGGGTGTGAGGAACGAGGCCACACACACACTCACACACACACACCCCTGGGAGGTGAGGCGGTCACCCTGCAGAGTGGGTGCAGATGGAGGACCTCTAGACACCAGGGGGCATCCTAGTCTGGGGATCTAGGACATGTACTCTCCCCTGAGGATAAGTTGGAGTCTCTCATGGAAAGCACTCAAGATGTGGGATACAGAACACCAAATGGTCTCTTGGTATACGTTGCAAGAGTAGTTGAAAAAAAAAATAGTAAAAATTTTTAGCAAGGAAAATGGAAACCTGGAAAATCATGGAACACAAAGATGGATTGGTGAATAAGTCCAAACATTCTTTGTTTAGCCTATATTCAAGTGAATCACATGACAGACATCACACTAGGAATAGGGATGCAGGGTCAGTGCTGTATGTGTACTGGCTGGTTTTGTGTGTCAACTTGACACAAGCTAGAGTCATCAGAGGAAGGATCCTCAGTTGAGGAAATGCCTCAATGAGATCCAGCTGTAAGGTGTTTTCTCATTTAGTGATCAATGTAGGAGGGCCCAGCCCATGGTGGGTGGTGCCATCCTTGCGCTACTGGTCCTGGGTTCTGTAAGACGGTGGGCTGAGCAAGTCACGGGAAGCAAGACAGTAAGCAGCATCCTCCACAGCCTCTGCATCAGCTCCTGCCTCCGGGATCCTGCCCTGTTTGAGTTTCTGTCCTGACTTCCTTCAGTGATGAACAGCAATGCTGAAGTATAAGTCAAATAAACCCTTTTCTCCCCAACTTGCCTTTTGGTCAACAGAAGCAACAGAAACTCTAACAACACAAATTGGTACTAGTGTAGTGGGTATTGCTGTGACAGACTTGACCATGTTTGGGCGAGGATTGTAGAAGGACTTTAGAACTTTGGGCTAGAAAAGCCACTGAGTGTTGAGGCCTCAGTGGGATGTTCTGTGGGAACTTGGAAGATAAGAATAATGAGAATCCCAGCACTCGGGAGGCAGAGCCAGGCGGATCTCTGTGAGTTCGAGGCCAGCCTGGGCTACCAAGTGAGTTCTAGGAAAGGCACAAAGCTACACAGAGAAACCTTGTCTCGAAAAACCAAAAAAAAAAAAAAAAAAAAAAAGAATAATGAGAGAAGTGCAGAGGATGGAGGCCTGGCTTGCAAAGTTTCTGAAGGAAGTTTGAAGACTCTATTGGGGCCATTTGTTATTTTGAATTAAGATCCTGAGTTTCCAGTTAGCTGGGGCTGAAGAATCAGCTGTGATTAACAAGACACCAGAGCCCTACTAAAGCAAAATTTTGCTTTGCTGGGATACTTGATGCTGGTTGGTTGGAGCCAAGATACTAGCGGTGTTTAAGAAGAGACCAGCATCACTGAGGTGAAATCTTCTGGGAAATGTTTCCTGAGAGGACAGAGAAGCTATGTTCCAGAGGTGGCCAAGATTGTACCTCACGCTGGCAGCTGGGCTTAGTAATCTGTAAGTCACCCAGGTGATGAAGGCATGAAGGGGTCATGGAGAGCAGCTGAGACTCGTCACTGTGAGAGGCCAGAAGAGGCCATTGGTGAAGGTGCAGCCTCAGTGGCAGTTGAAGGCCCAGGACTGAAGGGTCGTGTAAAGAAATTGAGGCTTAGCACCATGAGGAGAGCCTATGAGAGGCTACCAGTGAAAGTGCAGCCCGGCTGCAGCAGAAGCCCCTGGTGTTTTGGAGATGCCAGTACCGTGGGTTTTCTACCTTCGGTAGCATTATCAGCAGTAATAGAGAGGAACCAGTCAGCACCTGGAAGACAAGCCATGTGTTCTGTACAGGGCAGAGCTGGAGAAGTGACCCAAGCCCTTTGGAGGAGTCCAGAAGATCATGAGTGGATCCCAGACATTGGGTGGTTGTAATTGTTTGGCTTTGATGGTGGGGAGGGGGTGAAAATGGGTGGATAGAGGTGTGATTTTTAAAGTAGACTGGAAGTGGATTTGTAATACAGAAGGGAGGTAGAGGCTCTTGAGAAATAATCTCACGTGGGCTCAGTAAAGCTAACTTGAGGCTACATGCAGACAAGAGTTTGTGGATTCTCTTTGTTGCCTGGTTCTCCCTCCAACTATAGTCAAGATCAGGGAGACCACACACCATGCGGTGTCGTCTCTATTGTTCCCACTGAGTTGAGAGAAACAAGTGTCCGCCATCTTCTCCTGGCCCATGTGAATAGCATTCCTTCCTTCTCCGTTGCTATAGGAGAGCAGCCAGAGAAGGGAAGAGCTTGAGGTCCACAAGTCAAACAAAAGTAAGAGTTGATGTCACTTACACTTATCAGAGAATGGGAAATTGGTTTCCACTACTCTGTGGTTGAGGGGCTGGGTCTTGCGGTAGCCATCATGAAGGGTCTTATTGTGGTCATTCTTAATAGCATTCTCTATCCTCTCAACCTGCAGACAACATAAAGTAACTGATGCAGTGGCGGGGAGTACTGGGAAACTTAAAAGCATTTGGTTAGTGATTGAATAGATGCTGCCATCTCGGTGATGCTGGCAGAGTGTCAGACAACCTCAAGCTCAGCGGTCCTGAGTGGTCTGCCAGCCTCTACTCCGGATCTTACCCATCCACCTGTTCATCTCCCCAGGAGGATCTCCCACACTCCTGCCTCATCTTCTTATGTGAGTATTTGGTTAACAGAACAAAAGCAATAAGTAACAAAAACATATCAAGTGGTAAGCTCAGTGTTCATTTTTCTAAAAATATATTCTGTCTATATCCTTGAAGTTTGTTTTTGTTGTTGTTTCTGCATGCAAAAGGCTGGGTTCTCCATTCATTTCCCTTCTAGGAGTCAGAGTCTCCTGCCCTCTCTCTGTGGCTAACTCTCTGTATATATTGTTTACTTGTTTATTTATTTTGATTTTTCAATACAGGGTTTCTCTGTGTAGCCCTGGCTGTCCTGGAACTCAGTCTGTAGACTAGGCTGGTCTCAAACTCAGAGATCAGCCTGCCTCTGCCTCCCAAGTGCTGGGATTAAAGGTGGGTAGAGTTTTTATATTTTTAGACAGGGTCTCACTATGTAGCCCTCCTGGCCTGAAACTCACTATGTAGAGCAGGCTAACTTCAAACTCAGAGATCTGCCTGCCTCTGCCTCCCAAGTGTTGGATCTACAGCCATGCATCCCACACCAGGCTGAATCTCTTCTGGAACTTAAGTGAGCCATCTGCTAGATCTCTCTATTCTAGCCTCCATCTTTCTCTGCCACTTTGTACATTTCCACCTCCATTCCTCTTTGTGCCATGGTTAGACTACTTTCCTACCTCTGTCTTCCAATTTACTGTCTCTTGAATTAAATCCAACATGCTATTAAACTCATTCATTCAATTGTTAATTGTGGTTAATAGAGTTTCATCCCTAAAAATCTTGCTTGTTTTTCATTCCCGAATCTGGCTGATCATTTTGGACTTTTGTTCTTTCCCTATATTTAAATCTCTTATTTCTTTATGCACATCAGACACTCTTACATTATTTGTCTGGTAATTCCCCTGTCTGAAATCTTTATAACTCTGACTCAGGTAACCCTCATTCCCACTGTCTTTTTCCTTCTGTTTTGGGATTTGCCCCCACAGTGGTGGGGATGGAATCTAAGGCCTTGTTATGCTAGGCAAGTATCCTTAAAACCAAGCTATAATCTGAGCTTGGCTTTTTTTTTTTTTTTTTTTTTTTGGTTTTTCGAGACAGGATTTCTCTGTGTAGCTTTGCGCCTTTCCTGGAACTCGCTTTGGAGACCAGGCTGGCCTTGAACTCACAGAGATCCACCTGACTCTGCCTCCCGAGTGCTGGGATTAAAGGCATGCACCACCACTGCCCGGCTGAGCTTGGCTTTTTGAACAAATATATTATTTTGCCCAGGCTGGCTTGAAACTTACTGTGTCCAAGGCTAGCCTAGAGCTCTCTACCCTCTTGCCTCAGCCTTCGCTGAGATGACAGGCAAATGAACCCATGTAGTCTCTGAAGAGCTAAGCAGGCTTCTTTCTAATAATGTGACTTGTTGAATCCTTCTAGATCCAGATTTAAGTTGCATTTTTCCAGAGATAATCGGCCCATGCTATGTCCCTTCTCTGGGGACACTTCCAGCCTACTGATTTAACGTTTTGTGTGGGAGGGTCCTTGTCTAGTAGAAGCCTTTTCCATCTTCTGCTGGAGAAGAGAATTGAAGTTTAGAGGAAAGGAATATTTGTTTCTGAGGAAAAATAACGTCTAAGGAAATTTAGATTTGCCTTGTAGCTTCAGTAGTGTGTTCAACAGATGTATATTATGTCCCCATATGGTATTGTCTATTCACTAAAGTCAAACATTCAGAGCTAGGTGTGATGGCTCATGCCTGTAATCTCAACATTCAGGAGGCTGGGGCAGGAGGACTGCCATGACAGGGTTACAGAGTAAGACCCTGTCAGGAGGAGGATGTGGGGGTGGGAGGAGAATGGAAGGGAGGGAGGGAGGGAGACAAGGAGAGAGGGAGTTTGGTAGGTAAGTTGGTAGGTAGGTAAGTTGGTAGGTAGGTAGGTATATTGGTAGGTAGGTAGGTAGGTTGGTAGGTAGGTAGGTAGGTTGGTTGGTAGGTAGGTTGGTAGGCAGGTAGGTTGGTAGGTAGGTTGGTAGGTAGGTTGGTAGGCAGGTTGGTAGGCAGGTAGGTTGGTAGGTAGGTTGGTAGGTAGGTAGGTAGGTTGGTAGGTAGGTAGGTTGGTTGGTTGGTAGGTAGGTAGGTTGGTTGGTTGGTAGGTAGGTAGGTAGGTAGGCAGGTAGGTTGGCAGGTAGGTTGGTAGGTAGGTTGGTTGGTTGGTTGGTTGGTAGGTAGGTTGGTTGGTAGGTAGGTTGGTTGGTAGGTAGGTTGGTTGGTTGGTTGGTTGGTTGGTAGGTAAGTAGGTAGGTAGGCAGGTAGGTTGGTAGGTAGGTTGGTTGGTTGGTAGGTAGGTAGGTTGGTAGGTAGGTAGGTTGGTTGGTTGGTAGGTAGGTAGGTTGGTAGGTTGGTAGGTAGGTAGGTTGGTAGGTAGGTAGGTTGGTTGGTTGGTAGGTTGGTTGGTTGGTAGATAGGTTGGCTGACTCACTCATGTGCCTGGACTATTTATTATTTTGAATGATAGAGCAATTCTCCTCAAAAGACAGCGTACATGGCTGGAGAAATGGCTCAGTGGTTAAGAGCACTTGTTACTCTTGCAGAGAACCTAAGTTTGGTTCCTAGCACCCACACAGCAGCTTCCAAGTTCCTATAACTCCAATTCCTGGAGCTCTGATGGTCTTCTGTATGCACATGGTACACAAAGATACACCCCAGTGCGACAGGTATACACTCAGGGGCACACACATACAAATGAAATTAATCAGTTTTTTTAAAGACCAAATATAAAGCTGTGTTCTAACACGACAAAGAGCTGAAGCAGTCCTTGGCCTGAGACGTGAAAGAAGTTAGAATGTAAGCCACACAAGGACCTAGGACGGCACGTGGCCAAGTCTGCCTGAGAACATTCCTCTCCACCATGAACTTCTTTCACACGGCCTGGGCACCAGACCTTTCAATGCATCGAATCTAAGCTCCTGGATCAGCTGGGGCCTCCAACACCCATCCCTACCTCAGTGGTTGAAGGTCACCTGCAGTTCCATGGGGGTGGGGGAAGGGGGAGTGGTATTTGTCCTGGTTAGTTTTATGTCAGCATGACACAAACTAGAGTCATCTGAAAGGAGGAAACCTCAACTGAGAAGCCTCGTAAGAAACAACTGTGGGGCCTTTTCTTAATTAGTGATTGATGGGAGAGGGCCCAGCCCATGGTGGGTGGTGCCATCCCTTGGCTGCTGGTCCCAGGTTGTATAAAAAAGCAGGCTGAGGAAGCCATAAGAAACAGCACCCCTCCATGGCCTCTGCATCAGCTCCTGCCTCCAGGTTCCTGCCCTGTTTGAGTTCCTGTCCTGACTTTCTTCAGTGATGAACAGGGATGTGGAAGTGTAAGCCAAATAAACTCTTTCCTCCCCAAGTTGCTTTGGTCATGGTGTTTCATCACAGAAATAATAACCCTAACTAAGACAGTATCAGAGCCTCTGTGTGGCCAATACCAAAGAATCAGGTGGGCCTCTGAAGTGTCCTTGTTAGCCAGACAGTCAAAGGGAGGCTTTGATGAAGTGGTGCTGTGTTACCTGCTTCTTGGAGAGCTTGACAGAATCTCGAAACACAAACCACTTGACGTTCTCTGTGCAGGGTGGAGTGGTGAGCGAGCCTTCGTAGGTATAATAGTTGCGCGTGTCTCTGGGCAGCATTTTCTGAATGGTAGTGTCTTTCAGAGTTGTGGTTTGTCCTAAGAAAGAAGACACGGAATGGAGTGGGAAGGAGCGCTGCTGTCCCGGGAGGGGCAGCTCAGGCTCTGCCTCGGCATACGGAATCTTCCAGTCCTCTGCCGAAGCCAAAGAATAAAGAAGCTGGTGACTGAAAAGCTGTCCACCAGTTCACTGCTCCATGGATGGGTGCAGAGCTGAGCGCTGACCCTGGGGATGCACAAGTGTAATCTTACATTTGGGAGACTGAGGCAGGAAGACGTCCACGAATTCCAAGCCAGCCTGGGCTTTAAAATGACTTCCAGAGGCTAGAGAGGCTCAGCAGTTAAGAGGGCCTTCTTGAAGGCCCTCTCCCAGAAGTCCCTTATTCTGCTCTCAGCACCCATGTCCGATGACTTACACTGCCTGTAACTCCAGCTCCAAGGGATCAGAGCTAAAGTTCCAGGATTTGTGGGACATTCGGCTGGTTAGATGGGTCTGGGATCTGATCCCTGGTCCTGATGACTGTGGAACAAGCACTCTTAACTGCTGAGCCAGCTCTTCATCCTCTCTACAGAAGGCTTTTTTAAAATTTATTTTTATTTTATGCCTATGAGTGTCTTGCCTGCATGTATGTATGTACACTATGTGCATGTCTGGTACCCAAAGAGGTCAGAAGAGGGCTTCAGATCCCCTGAAACAGGAGTTAGTTATGAGCCAGTGTGCAGGTGCTGGGAATCAAACCCAGATCCTCTGCAAGAGCAGCAAGTGCTCTTAACCACTGAGTGTAGCTTTCTGGCCTCTGAGAGTGTGCCTGATCACACAAGCACTCATACATAATTTAAAAATCCATATTTAAAGCCTGGAGAAAAGACAATGGCCAAGAACTTATAGACAGGTTTCTCAGAGGTATGTTTCCCTCCTAAACGTACGGCAGAAAGGGCTGGGACAAGGTTCCCTCAGCCAAAGAGACCCAAACCTCCCTCCAAAGGGCAGTGCCTTCCCTACTCACCCCACACTCAAACCTCTTCCTTGCTGTGGGTGTTCCTTACCTGGATGCGTGATGTTGAACAACTCGGAAATGAAGGCGCTGTAGTAAGTATTTTCGTTATACTCATCAATCTGGAGAGAAGCACAGAACACTCACCCACCCACCCTCACCACCATGAGAACTACCCACCCACCCACCCTACTTCACTACACCTCACCCCACCCCACCTCACCTCACCCCACCCCCACCAGCTGCTTGGTTTCCTAGCTAGGAAGGCTGAGTGGAGAACAAGGGGACGGTGCAGCTCAGCTGGGCTAGGGGGACAAGATGACTGCTCCTTGCTACTAACTACCTGGGCTCTGTCCTCAGAGTTCTGACAGACAAGATGCCCCAGGCAAAACTGCTCCTGTAGCCCTATTGCTAGGACACTCTTTCATATGACTGTTGATTTCATTGACTTATTTTAATGTGTATCAGAGTTTGCCTGTGTGTGAGTGTGTGTGTGTGTGTGTGTGTGTGTGTGTGTGTGTGTGTGTACCATCTGCATGCAGTGCCTACGGAGCCCAGAAGAGGGCAGACTCACTGGAACTGGAGTCACAGTAGGTTGTGAACTGTCATGTGGGTGCTGGGAACTGTACTCTTGTCCTCTGCAAGAGCAGCAAGGACTCTTAACCACTAAGCCATCTCTCTAGCCCTGTTGTTTTGTTTTTGTTTATTTTAAGATAAAAATAAAAGTTGCTTTTGGTGTAAAAGGCATATTTTTTTGTTTTCTATTGATTTGGTTGGTTTGGGTTTGATTTTGTTTATTTCCATTTAGTTTTTCTGTGTAGCCCTGGCTGTCCTGGAACTAGCTCCATAGATCAGGCTGGCCTCCAACTTGGAGATCCTGCCTCTGTCTCCTGAGTGCTAGGATTAAAGGTATGTGCTACCACCACCCAGCTTGATTTTTTTTTTTTTTTTTGAAACAAGGTCTCATTGTGTAGGCTGGGCTGGTCTAGAACTCCCTACACAGACTATGATGGCCTCAGACTTACAGCAATCTACTCCTGCTTCCCGAGTACTGAGATTACAGTCATGTACCACAACAGACAACTTCAATTTTCTGTTGACTTTTTCTCCTAGGATTACAGGCTTACACCATCACAAGCAGCTTTGTTTTTATGTTTTGAGATACTATGGAACCAGTTGGGTAGTTCATTTTGTTTGTAAATTTTTTCCAGTTTAATATTAAGTTTTTTGAGAATTCGATTCCTGTCTACTTTGAAAAATTGTTTTTAGATTTATTTATTTTCATTTTACATGTATAGGTATTTTACCTGCATGTGTGTTTGTGTACCATGTGCATGCCTGGTGCCCTCAGGGGCCAAAAGAAGACTTTCAGTCTTCTGGAACTGGTTGTGAAGTGCCATGTGAGTGCTGAGAACCTGGGTCGTCCAGTGCTCTCAATCCCTGAGCGACCTCTCCAGCCCAGATTCCTGCCTACTTCTAACTACCTATCTCTAAGTCCATCACATGGGCTTTCTTAGAAATGTAGCGCCGGTGCCTTAGTCTGGCTGCACTGGAGGCTCCACATAGCCCATTAGACCGGCTTGTGTCCAGTCAACCCTTCTGGGATTCCAGGTCTTCTAGGTCATCTTTTTACCCAGGGTCCCATGGTTCACAACACAGGAGTGAGCAAGGGCTGGGCAAAGGTCAACCCTCCACGGAGGGAGCTTTCCCAGGAAAGCTTAGGAAGGGGTTGAGAGAGAACGAAGATGGCATGTCATTCAGACAGCACACCTCGTTTGGACACGAGGGCACAGCAGCCTGAGTGCAGACACACATCACAGTTCTAGCCCTACCTCAACAAAGACTGCCATTACAGCCAAACCATCGGGTTGACTCTGAGCCTCCTCGAAGCTTCCGTACTTGTCATTGAAGTGAACAAAGTGGATCTGTGAGTGAGGAAAAGCAGGTCAAGGGCAGTTCATGGGGACCTCAAACTCTTAAGGATTCCAAGGGGGAAGGGAAAGAATGTAAGGTGCTACAGCTGAGCCCTCTACCCCACACAAACAGCCCTCCCCTCCTTCCTCCTGTGCAAACTAGGCGCCCCAACTGCCAAGACCAGAAACTTCTCTGAGAATGCAAAGAGGGTAAGCGGGGTTCTGGAAGGTGGTGGTTCTGGTTTACCTTGATCCAACCTCTTTCCTGGCAGAGGCTGAAGCCACTATGGCCTCCTCAGACCTCTAGAGGGCCTGAGGAGAGAGTGAGCAATGCACTCCCCTCTCCAGGGAAGCCACTGTAAGCCTGAAGTCAGCCCAAGGATGGATGCAGGCCAAAGAAGTACTCTAAAATTCTAACACAAAAATCCAGCCGAAACAGAGGGAGGCCTGCCGCCATGCAGGCGAGAGACTCCTGCCATGCTGTGAGTTCTCTGAAGAGAGATCCCATTTATGTTCCCTCACAAAGCTGTGACCAGTAAGTAATTTCTCAATGAACTGAAAATAAATTCAACCACAGGTGACGGAACCGTCACCATACCACCACCGTTACACAAATTAGCTATTTCAGTAGGAAAGGGAGGGCCGGAGGGCTGGCTCAGTTGGTGAAGCGCTTATTATGTGAGCCATGAGGGCGTGAGTTCGATCCCAGCACCCACAAAGAGGAACTGGGCACAGTTGTGCATGCCTGCAACCTCAGTGCTCAAGCAGTGGTAATAAGATCCGTGGGTTCAGTGGCCAGCCAGTCTAGCTAGTAGATGGGATCTAGACTCAGTGAGAGAGCCTGCTTCAAAAACCAAGTAAGAGTGTGATAGTGGAAGACGATGTCAACCCCTGGCCTCCACACACATGCACATGCACCCTCACATGCATGTGCACACACATGACACCTGTGTAACACAGTCATAAAAAGAAAAGTGGAGATTGAAGGAAAGGGGACCCTATTGGGGTCGTCACATACCTCCATCACACGCCTGATCCCATCAACGGTGTGCTCGGAGCCGCTGATTCCTGAGGGGCCTCCACCCCAGTGAAAGTGCAATTGCTGTGATCTGTACAGACTGCCCTTAGAGTCTGTCATGTGCATGGTGTGAGGCAGGGTGATCTGCACTGCAAGAGAACAACACAGAGAGGCTCCCCTGGGTCATCTCCCACCCCACACCCAAGGCAACCCAAGGTGTGACTGGTGGATTAGACTGCTGTCCCCAAAGGAAAGGTGGAACTGGCATGCAGAACACCTCTCTGTCCAGAACTGCCAGGTCAGGGGAAAGACTACAGCACAGCAGATCTGCCTTGTTGGTCTTAGAAAATGGGAAAGCTCAGAAAATATATTGCCCAAAGTACATTCCTATACTCCCAGTCCTTGGAGGCTGAGGCAGGAGGATTGCTAGTTTGAGGCATGGCTTCATGGCTTTCCCATGCAGACTCTTAGCTAGCCCATAGAAGTGCCAGCTCTGCTGGGACCTGAGGCAGTACTGAGCTCCAACACTCCTGTTTTGTGGACAAAGAAACTGACCCTGGATGGGGAAGACTCGGTATCACACTGTGCCTTGGGCGGGGGCAGAGCTGGGCTAAGAACCCAGTACCTAGATCCCCGTCTCTAACTACACATCATCATGATGTGGCCCAACTTGTTCTCAGCAGACAAGAAACCAAATTACCCAGCCAGCCAGGACCATGCAAGCTCTTGCTTGGCTTAGAACTTAATTTGACTGGGATTCTAACACTAAAATGTGAGGCTTTCACTGCAGGGAAAATGAATGAGTCCTCCCACCCCATGCCCTACAGACTTCCTCCAGGGACATTACTTGGGTCAAATGACTGCAGACATTCATCTCACTGGCACAGACCTTAAAGTTTTGTCAGCCAGGCAGCAGTGGCACATACTTTTAATCCCAGCACTTAGGAGGCAGAGGCAGGTGGATATCTGTGAGTTCGAGGTCAGCCTGGTCTACATAGTGAGTTCCAGGACAGCCAGGGCTACACAGAGAAACCCTGTCTTGAAAAATAAACAAACCAAAAAATAAAAAATAAAATAAAATAAAATAAATGAATAATAAATAAATAAATCACAGGAATCCAGCCTCAAGGGTGTGAATGGCCCCTTTGGGTTTTTTGGTTTTTTTTTTTCTTTTTTTTTTTTTTTCTTTATTTGAGACAGGGTTTCTCTGTGTAGCCCTGGCTGTCCTCAAACCCACAGAGAACCTCCTGTCTCTGCCTCCCACGTGCTGGGATCAAAGGCGTGTGCCACCACCTCCTGGCATGAATGGCCCCTTTGTAGAACACACACTTTTTTTTTTTTTTTTTTTTTTTTTTTGGTTTTTCGAGACAGGGTTTCTCTGTGTAGCTTTGCGCCTTTCCTGGAACTCACTTGGTAGCCCAGGCTGGCCTCGAACTCACAGAGATCCGCCTGGCTCTGCCTCCCGAGTGCTGGGATTAAAGGCGTGCGCCACCACCGCCCGGCCGAACACACACTTTTTATTTAGAGCCTCAAAAATCTATGTTCTCAAGAATGGTGGAAGCTTTAAAGGAGGAAGTATGCTGAGGTAGCTCTGCTGCGGTCAGTGGGGCCAGGAACCTGGACCCCACAGAGCTTCTGAACGGATGGTTGCCTCCACAAGAGCAACAAGAGAAATCCTGACAATTCCCTGTTCCCAGCGCACAGCGTCCAGGGGACAGGTCATTTCTAGCCTGGCATTCCATGGACAGGCCTGCACAGGCCAGCTTAGAAAGGAGCTGTCGTTCTGAGCTTTGAGGCTGTGCTATTGAACAGCCCAAATCTGTCTCCAAATCCACTTATTAAACTTTCCAGATTCTGAAAATGGATTCACCTTCCAAACCCGTTAGCTCCTTCTGTGAGTAATGAAAATGTAACCAGTGTCTCACCAGACAATAGACGTCTGTCACATCATTTGCTGTGCTCAGAAGACTGTCGTGGGGCTGAGGACGCAGTTCAATGGGTAGCGTGCTTGCCCAGCATGCACTGGGCCCTGGGTTTGATCCCCAGCTCCACATAAAACTGTTTATGGGGGGCTGGAGATATGGCTCAGTGGTTAAGAGCACTGACTGCTCTTCCAGAGGACCTGGGTTCAGTTCCCAGCACCCACATGGCAGCTCACAACTGTCTGTAACTCCAACATCTGACACCCTCACACAGACTTACATGCAGGTAAAAATAAATAAACAAATAAAAAATTGTCCATGGTAGCACACTCCCATAATCCCAGCACTCAAGAAACAGAAGTGGAACATCAGGAGCCCAGGGTCATCCTCAGCTGAGGCCATCTTGGGTTGTTTTTAAAAGAAGGGATGTTAGCCAGGGTGCGGGGGTGGTAGTCTTTAATCCAAGCACTTGGGAGGCAGAGACAGGTGGATCTCTGAGTTCCAGGCCAGTCAGGTCTACAGAGTGAGTCCCAGGACAGACGGGGCTACACAGAGAAACCCTGTTTTGAGGGGTGGGGAATGAGTGGGAAGGGATGTTGACAGTATAATCAGCCCTGCCCCAGTTTTGCCTAGCCAGTGTAAGACCATAGGTTCTACTGTTAACCCTAGAAAATATTAACAACAACAAAATTGTTCTGCAAAAGACACTGCCCAGAGAATGAAAAGATAAATGATAGACTGTAAGAAAGGATTTGTAAATATCTGATAAAAAGTCCACTATAGGACTAAAATGATGGCTCAGAGGTTAAGAGCACTGGCTGCTCTTCCAGAGAACCTGGTTCAATTCCCAGCACCCATATAACAGCATACAACACCTGTAATTCCAGTTCCAGGGGAACAACACCCTCTCCTGGCCTCCACAGGCACTGTACACACATGGTGCACATAACACACACAGGCAAACACTCATACACATAAAAATGTTTACAAAAAATAAAGGACTCTTAAAATTCAACAATAAAGCCAGGCATGCAGCACATGCCTTTAATCTCAGCACTCAGGAGGCAGAGGCAGACAGATCTCTGTAAGTCTGAGGCCAGCCTGGTCTACAGAGAGAGTTGCAGGACAGCCAGGGCTGCACAAAGAAACCCTGTCTCAGGGGGGAAAAAAACTCAACAAAAAGAAAATGAGCATGCTGATTTTGAAAATCAGCAAAACACCTTCTTTATCATAGAAGATCCTATGAGCTGGACATGTCTGTAGTCCCATCACTCAAGAGGTTGAGGCAGAAGGATCACTTGACATAGTTTTAAATCAGCCTGGACAACATGGAGACCCTTCCCCATCTGTTACAGAAACAGATTGTGGGGGCTTGAGAGATAACTTGGTAGTTAACATGCACCGCTCTTGCAGAGGACCCAAATTCAACTCCCAGCACCCATGTTAAGTGGCTCCCAAATGCCTGTAACTCTGGCTCCAGGAGGATCTGGGGCCCCTGGCATCTGAGGGTACCTGCACTCATGTGCACAGACCCACACACAGAGGCATATATACATAGTTGAAAATAATGAAATAAATCTTTAAAAATAGATTATAAATTCAGCCCAAAAGTAGAACACAGACTTAGCATGCACAGAGCCCCCCAGTACCTCAAAAAGATAGGGGGTTATTAGTAGTTGTGGATCTCAGTAGACCTAGCCACAGGTACCTGAGGCCACTTACAGACATGACTCTGTTCTTCCTCTTACTATTCGCCCAACCCAGAACTGGAATTTGGTTTTGTTGTCTCAGTGGGGCAATACACACCTGGACACAGACAGCAAGCTGACCACCAGGAACCATGTGCGACACTGAGGTACCAGGAAGGGCTGAGAACCAAATGTCTGGGCCTGTGTCACTGAGCTGTTAGTGACTGTGATCTTTAGTGAGCCCATGGCCTCCTGAGACCTCAGGCTTTCTGCCTGAAAATGGCCCTTCTTAGCCAAGCTTGGGGGTGCAGGCCCCCAATCCCAGCATTTGGGAAGTAGAGACAGGAGGTCAAGAGTTCAAAGGCACTCTGAACTCAGAGTTTGGGACCAGCCTCGGTTACATGAGCTCAAAAAATCAAAGATGGGCTACAGGAGCTGGCTTGGTGGATGCAGTGCTTACCACATAAGCAGGAGGTCCTGAGTTTGGGACCCCAGACACCTTCATACAAAGCCAGACACAGAGCCTCACACATGTGATCCCAGCCCTAGGGAAGGTAACAGGCAAATCCAGCAGCCAGTCTAGCAAAATCAATGAATGACTGTCTCAAAAACTAAGATGGAGGGCTGGAGGGCTGGCTCAGTGAGCAAAGGCACTTGCTACCAAGCCTGATGACCTGTGTTTGAGCTCCATGACCAATATAGTAGAAGGAGGCACATTGCACACATACAAACAAATAAATAAATGTAATAAAAATTTAAAAACTAAGAGTTATTGAGGAAGACACTGGATGTTAATCTCTGGCTTTCATCTACATGTGCACATATGTACCTGTGCACCTAGACACACGCCCACACTAATACACCCCACACAATGTTCCCCTCCTGAGGTTGCTGTGAGGCTCACAGACAAGCCTAATGGAGAATCAGAAGGACACACACACTATGTGGATGTCATAGTGGCCCAAAGAGGGCTCCCAAGACCCAGCTTTCCCATCTGACACACATTCATATTCTCCCCCCCCCCCCGGAAAAAACAAGGGGAATTCTTTTTGAACCTCTGAGAAACTTAGTTACCTCTCATGTGCTTGTAACTAATCAGACTCCATACAGAAAATATGAAAACGGGAGCCTACATGCATCAAAACAGCAGGGACTGTAACCCTGAGTCACCCTGTCCTCTGTCTGAAGGCCCTGCTGGGTGCGTCAGAGCAGACTCAGGTAAGGGTCTTTCGGTGTATTGTTCAGGTTTTGGTTTTGAGATTAGGTCCAACTACGTATTCCAGGCTAGCCTCAAACTCACGGAGATCCAACTGCCTCTGCCTTCCGAATGCTGAAATTAAAAGTGTGTGCCACCACACTTGGCAGGGGGTTATTATTATTATTATTATTATTATTATTATTACATTTATTTGGGGGTTGGGGAAAGTGCCTGCCATGGAGCCTGTGTGGAAGCAGCTGGCTTTGGAGAATCGGCTCTTTCCTTCCACAGTGTAGGTCCCAGGGACACAGATTTTCAGGTTTCCAAACAGGTGCCTTGGAGGAGCCCACAGGGGCTGAGTTTAGAGCGGAGGTCCTACCTGCGTTGCATGCAGACTGCCAGGCCCACCGGAGCCCTCTTACCTGTGTGGCCATTGTTAGTCATGGAGAACTGCAGTCCCTCTTCCCCGTAGCCGACCAGGTTCAGCCTCTTCAAGGACTGGTTGAACTTCATCTCATGCTTCACCAGGTCGATAGGCGACTGCTTCCGCCCCCCGCAGGCGGGGTACTCCTTAGACCATTGGTCCTCTGTTAGCCCTTCCCCTGCAACAGGAGAGAGTGGGGCCCAGCTCAGAGCGGCGGAGCCTAAGGCTTCTTAGCAGACCAGGGTCAGGCTCTTCTGGGTGGAAGACCCACAGGGAAAACTTCTGGAAACAGAAGCAGAGCTTCCAGAAGGCAGGGCAGGAGAGCTCTACACTAAGCCAAGGACTCGGCTTGGGATGTGGCGATGGGGTTATCTTCCGACTCATCCTTGCGGCCACGGGCCCAGGGGTCTGCTCTGGAGAGTAGCTAGTTGACCCTCTTCCTTGAAGTTTTCACAGCTGATGAACGCCCTGTAGGGAGCCTGGGTCTACCAACAACCCCTGACCTTATTTTCAGAGAATATAGTTTTCCTTCCAAGCCCTGTACTTGAGCCCCCCGGCTTCCCCTGATGTCAGAACCTTCCCCCAACAGCGGCTGTTGCTTGCTCCAGCGTCTTCTTTGGGCCAACAGAAAGGCCAAGACCACCTAGGTCACAACCCGTGGGTACAGGGCACTTGAAGAAGCATCCTGTTAAAAGGGTGCTGCATGCCGGGCGGTGGTGGCGCACGCCTTTAATCCCAGCACTTGGGAGGCAGAGGCAGGTGGATCTTTGTGAGTTCGAGGCCAGCCTGGTCTACAGAGCGAGATCCAGGAAAAGGCGCAAAGCTACACAGAGAAACCCTGTCTCAAAAAACCAAAAAAAAAAAAAAAAAAAAAAAAAGGGTGCTGCAGGCCTGTAACCCCAGCCCTGGGGAGATGGAGGCAGGAGGGTCAAAAGTACAAGGTCATCTTCAGCTACAAACCAAGTTCAAGGCCAGTGTGGACTACATTAGATCCTGTCTTAGAAAGCAACACAAAAGCAATAAAATAAAATTTGAACATATCCATAGTTCCAGCTTCTCAGGGGATTGAGGTGAGAGAATTTTTTTTTTTTAAGAGGCAGGAGGCTCTTTAGAATCCAGGAGTTAACCTGTTTTATGAGACTTCTTACTATGTAGTCCTGGCTGGCCTTGAACTTGTGGCAATCCTCCTATCTTAGTCTTTGGGGGGTTGGGATTACAATCCTGTGATACCAGGTAGAACCGAGCCCAGAGATTCCAGGTCAGCAATCTGGGTAAAGTAATGAGACTCTCTCTCTCTCTCTCTCTCTCTCTCTCTCTCTCTCTCTCTCTCTCAGGAGGACGAGGAGAAGAAGAGAGAAAAGGAAGGAGGGAGGGAGGGATGGAGGGAGAGAGGGAGAGAGGAAGCTGTAAAGTTTATCTTTTTGGAGATGGTTAATAATCCTGGGGCCAGAGTAATGACGGCCAGTCACTGCAGATGACAGAGGCCCCACCTCACTGAGGGTTTTATTTTTTGAGACAAGGTCTCTCACTATGTTAACCAGGCTGGCCTGGAACTCACAGAGATCCACCTGCCTCTGCTTCCTGAGAGCTGGGATTAAAGGGGTTCGTTACCATGCCCAGCTCTGTTCGGCCATTTCCGATCGAGGACACTTCAAGATTAGCTTTCCATGAGTGCAGGGCTCGTTCTAGGTAAGAATGGAGCTCCAGCAGGGGCTTCTTAGTTTGCAAGTTGATTCTCTTCTCGTCCCACTCAATAATTCAAACCAAGTTTTAAACAAGTCTTTCTTACAGGCAAATGCCCAGATCAAGGAAAGAGGCCTGAGGCCCACTGCTCTGTGACCGGAGTGCTTTGGGTCTGGGTCTTATAGACATGGGAAGAGGTCGAGGGTACAGCTCATCAGCAGAGCTTGCCTAGCATGCATGTGGCTGGGCTCTAAGCCTAGTGTCAGGGAAGCAAAAATGTGGAGCAGCTCACATATCTTCCTACTGGGCACTTAACAAAAGTCACCCTGTGTTCTCCAGGCTCTGGGGGCCATGTGGGAGGGAGACCTTCAGTCTGGGAGTCTCTGATAGCATAAGGAAGACAAGAATTTGCCATCAGAATCCTCTGTCTTTCATTACCTCTGAACTACCACCAGTAAGACTGCTGGATGTCACAGAGTCCCTATCTTCCCGGGCGGGGTACGGGCTCCCTTTCTGGACAGGATGATTGATGGAGCTGCCCTATGAATTGGATTATCTGAGCCTCTACAAGGTTCCTGACTCTGTCTGTCACCTTGATTTAGGACTTACAGTCCACTCTGGATGAGCAGGCCATGCAGGGTAGACTTTGTCCTGTATCACTCTGGTCTCCTGTACCATCCAGCAGCCTTTAGCCTCCTCACCAGGCACCCCCATCCCTGACCTGGGTCTGTGGGGATACAAGTTCTTCTGTGGGAAGATTCTCAAGTTCTCCTTTTGAAGTCCCACTGGGCATCTCAAGGTAAGGTCAATGGGTTCTGACGAAGGCAAGGTGTCCTCCACCAGACCCTCAACTGTGAGCCTGCACATTTCTGAGGGGGATGCTATCTGTGGTCCGGGAGCCTCTTCTGTGAAGCCATAGGTTTCCTTTCTAGAAGTCTCATTTGTCACACATTGGGATAACAATAACAGCTTCCCAAGCAGACATGGCTTCTCGAGGCAGCCAATACTGGGTAGAAAAGATTTTAAAGCAGCCAAGTGAAGCTGGGTTGAGAGAGGGGAACCCTGTCTTCTCCCTCATTGGGGGTTTAAAGTCTATTTGTTCATTCAGAGATAGCAAAACACATGTGAACCCAAAGAGCAGGCAGACCCAACAGAGGACCCACACCCAGCACAGGCGGGCTGCCTGTCTGGAGTACCAGGTGGCTGCTTACCTGAGTAGGTCCAATGAGCCTGGACGCCCAGGAGGAACAGAGACACCACAGTCACCAGAGCCCTCATGGTAGATGCCGAAGGCCCGAGAGCAGCACAGGCTCTGGGCAGCACTTCTTTTAAAAGCTCAGAAACTGTAAATAACAATTTGCCAGGTCCAGCTGATCCGCCCCTGCTGCACCCACTGAACAACAACACCCTCCCCACAATGGCCCTTCTGACTTGGTGCCTTGTGCACGTGCCTCACCTCCTCCCAAGGCATTACCATAGCCAATTAACCCATGTCTGGTTGTTCAACATCTTTGGAAACTCAGTCCAGGGGCCACACAGTGCAGCCATTGTGGACCTTGAGTGATGAGTGATCTGTAGGGATGTGAAGAGCCCAGAGGCACAGTGCACCCGGAAACAGGGGCTTCCTGGAGGATGGCATTTCCTCTGCCCTTTCTCCTGGCTGTTGAAGGGAATCACCAGAGTCTGAAGACCTTGCCAGAGTCCAATTGGCATTCCCTGCCTGTCCCAGAGTGGACAGAAGAACATCCCTAATAATTCAGGGTTGCCCCCCACCCCCACCCCCTGCCCCCACTGCCCCACCCCTGGCCAGCTAGGCAGCTGGGAAGATAGTCTGGTACTCCAGCTTTGGGCAAGAAATGGAGGAGCCCAGTTGACAGCAGAGATAGGTTTATCCTCGACCTAAATCAGCCCTGGACCTTGGAGCCTGGCTCTTGAATTACATATGCACACATACTTTGGGGTCATTGAAGTTGAGGAGGTAGAGGAGGTGGAGGAGTTGGAGGAGGTGGTAGAGGTGGAGGAGGTGGAGCAGGTGGAGGAGGTGTTGGAGGTGGAGGAGGTAGAGGAGGTGGAAGAGGTAGAGGAGGTGGAGGAGGTGGAGGAGGTGTTGGAGGTGGAGGAGGTGTTGGAGGTGGAGGAGGTGGAGAAGGTAGAGGAGGTAGAGGAGGTGTTGAAGGTGTTGGAGGTGGAGGAGGTGGAGGAGGTGTCAGAGGTGGAGGAGGTGGAGGAGGTGAAAGAGGTAGAGGAGGTGTTGGAGGTGGAGGAGGTGTTGGAGGTGGAGGAGGTGTTGGAGGTGGAGGAGGTGGAGGAGGTAGAGGAGGTAGAGGAGGTAGAGGAGGTGTTGAAGGTGTTGGAGGTGGAGGAGGTGGAGGAGGTGTCAGAGGTGGAGGAGGTGGAGGAGGTGGAAGAGGTAGAGGAGGTGGAGGAGGTGGAGGAGGTGTTGGAGGTGGAGGAGGTGTTGGAGGTGGAGGAGGTGTTGGAGGTGGAGGAGGTGTTGGAGGTAGAGGAGGTGTTGGAGGTGGAGGAGGTGTTGGAGGTAGAGGAGGTGTTGGAGGTGGAGGAGGTGGAGGAGGTAGAGGAGGTGTTGGAGGTGGAGGAGGTGTTGGAGGTGGAGGAGGTGGAGGAGGTAGAGGAGGTGTTGGAGGTGGAGGAGGTGTTGGAGGTGGAGGAGATGTTGGAGGTGGAGGAGGTAGAGAAGGTGGAGGAGGTGGAGGGAGGTAGAGGAGGTGTTGGAGGTGGAGGAGGTGTTGGAGGTGGAGGAGGTGTTGGAGGTGGAGGAGGTGTTGGAGGTAGAGGAGGTGTTGGAGGTGGAGGAGGTAGAGGAGGTGTTGGAGGTGGAGGAGGTGTTGGAGGTGGAGGAGGTGGAGGAGGTAGAGGAGGTGTTGGAGGTGGAGGAGGTGTTGGAGGTGGAGGAGATGTTGGAGGTGGAGGAGGTAGAGAAGGTGTTGGAGGTGGAGGAGGTGCAGAAGGTGGAAGAGGTAGAGGAGGTGGAGGAGGTGGAGGAGATGGAGGAGGTGGAGGAGGTAGAAGAGGTGGAGGAGGTGGAGGAGATGTTGGAGGTGGAGGAGGTAGAGGAGGTGTTGGAGGTGGAGGAGGTGTAGATAGATTCTCATATTTCTCCTGAGATTTGTCCTGACAGTGCAGTACACTTGAGCACACCCAGGCCGAACCAATGAGTTACCAATAAGTTGTCTAATCCTTGTACATCCACATGGCTAGTGCTGAAGAAACTATCATTTATGCCCGCTGCCAAGCCAGCATCTCCCATGCCCTTCAGAGAGACAAAGGCACAGGACAGGTGGGGCTCCCAGAGGGCATCTATCATGCTGGCCACATGCAAAGACTTGGTCTGCTGACAAACGGCGAAGCCCCTCGCCAGTTTCCTTTATCTCCCTGCTCGCTTGTCCCCAGTCTGAGAGATGCTGGAATGTCAAAATTGCAGCATGTAGTCACATCGGATGTATGAGAGGTCACGGTGAGGTTGCATACTTCAAAGAGCTCCTGCTGCCGTTTAATCTGAGACCATCCCACTAAAATACAGACCCACAGAGCTCAAAAACTCCCAAGGAAAACAGTTACCAACTACTCTGTGCCTCAATTTCCCATCTTCAATAGGAGCGCTCAACAGTGCTGCCCCCCCCCCACAAACCCAGAAATTCAGCAATAAATTTATGTGCAGTGCTCACAGCAGGGCCTGATACACAGCAACTGGCACCATTTTTGAACTTCTCATTTCATGATAAGGAAGTGACTTACCATTGTCACCCCACTAGTTATTGATGGACCAGAGGTTACAAAGCACTTGCTCTACAGTTCATGGGGTTTCTCAAAATTCAAAACCCACTCTGCCATCTTGGCGAAGTCAATCTTGCCTGCTCTGCATAAAGGGCCACCTTGTTGGTTTGTTTTTGTTTTTGTTTGTTTTTTGGTTTTTTGAGACAAGGTTTCTCTGTGTAGCTTTGGAGCCTGTGCTGGAACTCACTCTGTAGAGCAGGCTGGCCTCGAACTCACAGAGATCAACCTGCCTCTGCCTCCTAAATGCTGGGATTAAAGGCGTGCACCACCACCACCCAACAGGGCCACCTTGTTGACCCCACGTCCCTGTTAGCCCCATGAGCTCCCATCTCTGCTGAAGAGTTTGATACCATCACAGTTGGAAGACTGAGGCAGGAAGAGTACCTTGAGTTTAAGACAAGATGACTGCCAGGAGTTTGCAGGCAGCCTGGGCTACAGAATGAAACCCTGTCACAAAGTGAGTGAGGGGCGCTGGCTGGAGAGATGGCTCGGCAGTTCAGATGGGATGCTGCTCTTGCAGAGGCCCTGAGTTCAGTTCCCAATACCCACATTAGGCAGATCACAACCACCTATAACTCCAGATCCAGGGGATCTGATACTCTTCTAGTCTCTATGGGCATCAGCACTGGCTCACACGCACATACATACACATACACACACACACACACCAAAAAAAAAAAAAATTAATTAATTAATTAATTAATTAAAAGAAAAAGAAACAAGCATGCTGTTGAGAGCTGGGGATGTAGCTCAGTTGGTAGTTCTTGCCCAAGGTGCACAAGTTCCTGATTCAATCCCCACCATTACATAAACTTAGATGGTAGCATATGGTCATATTCAGAAGTTCAAAATTATCCTTTTATGTATTGAGTTTGAGGCCAACCTGAACAATATGAGACACTGTCTCTACGAAAAAGAAAAGCAGATTCCTACCAGCTCCAGACAAGACAGCATCGTGTTTCAAGCTGAGTGGAAAACACAAAACCCAGCCAGGGTCTTACTCTCTATCTCAGGCTGGCCCTGAACTCAGATCTGCCTGCTTCTGCCCGCAGTGCTGGGATTTAAGTTGTGCAGATTTTCCTTGGGAATCTGCACTGGAAAACAGTGTGTAGCTGAGAGTCAGGAGGCAGTTGATGTGAGGAGAGAGTCTGGAGCAGAGGCATCTCAGAGTAAGCGGGGCCTGGGGGGCAGGCAAGTTTCCACAGGGAGGAAAGGTGGCAGAGGAGAGAGGAGAATGTGTCTGAGGCAGGAGGACTCCAGGAAGTGGCAAGACGGATCATGTTCCCCACTCCAGCAGCTCCCAGCCTCATCTCACGTGGGGTTCTGCAACTCTGAGATTAGCATTTTGAGGTTCCAGGATAGACAGCCTTTGTGCTTCTATGGCCCCATGAGTCTCTTCGCATGCCATACATGGCTGTAGTGGTTGAGTCTAGCTTCAGGCCCCACTGCCACCCACCATGCATCAGGTCCCATGCACAGCTGGTCGATGGCTGACCTGTGTTAAAGGGGAGCCGTTAAATTAATAAGGAGAGTAGATCAGATGAGCTCCTGAAATCCTAGAGCCACCTGCTAACAAGGAGGGCACATTACTAGATATGGGGTCCCCTCCCTCTTCCGGGTGGCATACTCCCCATGACCTACTTAGTACAGAATAAGATAATGTCAATTTTGTTGCCTAATCTCTGACTCATTGTCTTCTCTGACCCTAAAATTTTCCATCCATCAACTTTGAACAGGAGATATCTTGCTATCTTGTGGGACGTGTGTGTGTGTGTGTGTGTGTGTGTGTGTGTGTGTGTGTGTGTGTGTGTGTGTGAATTCCGTCTGCCTTGATCCTACCATACCCCCAGCTCACTGAAGCTTATTTTTATTCTAAACTCCTGTTTTCCACCGCTCATCACTTAATTGACTGTTTGAGATGAGCTGACAGGTGTATCCTTTTCATCACAATGGAAAGTCAAGAGTGAGAAAGGAGCCTTTGTGTTTCTTGGGTTTATGACTGACTGCTCCATGGAAAGAGCTGAAGAAAAAAAGAGAGAGGGAGGGGGAGGCATAGTCATCCCAGGTGAGCACGGAAGTAGCAGCAGCCCATGTAAACAGCCTCCACCTGCCCAGGTGAAAGGGTGACATGCTCAACCCACGTCCATCCACACAGGGATCAGGGAGACAAGATCAAGGAAGGTGAGCACAGGTGAGCACAGGTGATCACAGGTGAGCTGGAAGATAGCCCGGTGAGCCAATGCTCAGGTTCATACAGGACTGACATTGAAGAGTGGTTCTGGTTGCACAAGAATATGCCTCTTGTGGCTGTGTCCAACACAGAGAGGCCATTATCTGTTTCATACAGGACTGTGAGCACACAGGAATCTAAAAGCTGAGCCGTTCTGCACAGTGGGTTTTCTGCATCACTTGGTCCTACCTCAGCACCAAGGTACTTAGGCTGCCACAACTGAAGCCCACTTGCTCGCCTTGTTGCTGTTTCTTCCTTTGAGAGAGGGTCTTACCTGGATCCCCCCCCCCCCCCCCGTTCTGGAACTCACCATGTAGCTTTAGCTGTCCTCAGACTTCCTGTGGTAGACCAGGCTAGGCTCAAACTCAGAAGTCCACCCACCTCTGCCTCCCAAGTGCTGGGCTTAAAATTGTGGGCTACTGCACCTGGTGAAGCCTGCTTCCTTAACCCTCTTAATGGGAACATTTCTGAGCGTTTCCTAAGCTGGAGGTACAGCTCAGTGGCAGTGAGTTTACCTAGAGCACTGGTTCTAGTTAGAGACCCTGCACCCAAGAGAAAAATTAACAATTTTCTTCCTTTTCAGATACGGTCTCTTGCACCCATGGCTGGCCTCAAACTCACTATGTAGCCAAGGATAACCTTGAATTTCTGATCTTCTTGTCTCTACTCTCAAGTGCTGATTCTAAGCACGTCTGTGCCTCCGTGCTATTTTATGCAGTGCTGGGGCTTGAACTGAAGGCATGGTGGGTAACAACTCTACCAACTGAGCTATATCCCCGGCCTGGCATACTTACTTTCTTTCTTTCCTTCCTTCCTTCCTTCCTTCCTTCCTTCGTGTTCCTTCCCTCCCTCCCTCCCTTCCTTCCTTCCTTCCTTCCCTCCCTCCCTCCCTCCCTCCCTTCCTTTCTCTCTCTCTCTCTCTCTCTCTCTCTCTCTCTCTCTCTCTCTCTCTCCCTCTCCCCCTCCCTCTCTCCCTCCCTTCCTTCCTTTCATTTGTTTGTTTGGAAACAGGGTCAGACTATGCATCTCTGGCTGATCTAGATCTCACTCTGTAGACCAGGCTGGCCTTGAACTCACAGAGATCCACCTGCCTCTGCCTCCCGAGTGCTGGGATTAAAGGCCTGGCCATTGACATTCCTAACACAAGCCGCCAGCGCTGCCTCTCAGAGCTGCCTGTCAGCCTGCCCTCCTCTCCTGGCTTCATCCTTACTGATTCTGACCTGTTTGACCAGACATCTAGCAGGTGACCACACTTCTCAGAACTGCTCATAGATAAACGGACAGAGCTGACCACATTAGAGATTCCTACAGAATGTCCAGCCATGCCCAGGCTCAGTACCTCAGGATTACCTTTGCCTGTCTTCCCCAGAATCTGTGATGATGGACTTGCCCAGTTTTAGAGACCACTGGTTCTAGAACTCAGCACCTATCATAGGCATATCTCCATCAGATCCACCCTGATTCCTGGCATGGTGACACACACCTGGAATCCAGCAATCAGGAGATGGAGGCAGGGGGATCAAGAGTTTAAGGTCATCTTCAACTAAAGTGTGATTTGAGGCCAGGCTGGACTACATGAGACTCTCTTTAAAAACAAAACAGAGCCCAGCAGTGGTGGCACACGCCTTTAATCCCAGCTCTCGGGAGGCAGAGCCAGGCAGATCTCTGTGAGTTCGAGGCCAGCCTGGGCTACAGAGTGAGATCCAGGACAGGCTCCAAAACTACACGGAGAAACCTGTCTCGAAAAACAAAACAAAACAAAGAACAAAACAGAGCTAGGCATAGAGGCACACACCCTTAATCCTAGCACTTGAGAGGGAGAGGTAGGAGGATATTTGTGAGTTCAAGGCCAGCCTGGTCTATGTAGTGAGTTCCAGGACAACCTGGGCTATACAGTGAGACCCCGTCTCAAGAAAACCAAACAAAGAACAGGGCCATGAAGGGGGCTCAGGGGATAAGAGCACTTACTGAACAAATGTGAGAACATGAGTTTGAATCCCCAGTACCCATTAAAAAAAGCTGTGCAAGGCCATATGCACCCCTAGAATAAGAGGCAGAGACGGGGGAGGGGTGTCACCGGGGTTTGCTAGCTGCCAGCCCAGCTCAAGTTCAGTGAAGGCCCCTGTCTCAAGGGAATAAGGCAGACTGACAAACCAGACACCTGACATCCTCTTCTGGCTTTCCAATGTGTGTGTGAGTATATACCACAAACACAGGTCCACATGAACCACACCACACAGACATATACACATTAATCCACGATTCTCCTCTGTGGGTATCAGGAACCCATGTCAAAGAGATCTCCCATCCCAAAATTTCTTTTCTACCATTAATTTAGGTATACGTAACAAAGAACCCAGATGTGAGTAGCTTTGCTGTACCCACACCCTTGGGGGTACAGACCCAGCACAGTCCCGGCCACTGGGACCGGCTGCAACTGCTACTTGGAGCTGCTGCTTGCTGATGGAGCCTGGATCCTGCTGTGTTCATTTAGTGACTCTCCCCTCAGTCTACTACTGCAAGGTAAGTTTGTGTCTCTCTAGCCTACCCTTCGTTGATCAAATGGTCCATTTCAAATGGCAAGTGCTAACCTTTCTCTCACAGCTCGCTTCTGCTGGCTTCTTGGTGCCGCTGAGACAAATGTCCGCAAACTCAGTGCTTAAAAAAAAGGAAAACTCTGCCAGGGCCATGCCTTGCTCAGGAAAGGACTTGCCTCGCAAATGTGAGGACCTGAGTTTGGACTCCCAGAACCCATATACAGGGTTGACATGGTGATGGGCATTTGTAAGTCCAGCAACAGCAAGATGGGAGGCAAGGA